>NC_062965.1:40140885-40141218 GCF_023119035.1 Salvia hispanica
TTTACTACCTACTCAACGTCAAAATAAACAATAATGAAATTCTATCGTGATCCCGATTTAATCACAAAGTCATTTATATATATAATTAAGCCAATACTGGTATTTTTAATAACAATGTCTTAGCGGGTTGTTACAACACGGAAGGTCATAATTAAGTAGTTTTAGGTCATATTACAAGATTTGGGTTTATGTCATGTTAGGATCATTTTAGGTCATGCTTTGTTAGCATGACCTAAAAATAAACTAACTATGACCTAAAAATGTGCTACGTATGACTTTGTTCTGCATTTCTGTATTTAAATCTGGTCTTCATAGATCAAAACCCTATATATA
>NC_062965.1:40141385-40164601 GCF_023119035.1 Salvia hispanica
TATATATATATATATATATATATATATATATATATAGGGAATCATTAGGGTGACACCATGTTTAGAGTGACACCATAACACTAATCCTAGCCATTATATCTATAAGATGGAAGCCTAAATTGAATTGATGAAATAGAGTTCGGATTTCAGTCTTATGTGTTGAATATTGCAGGCGTGGGCATTTTAGTCAATTCCAAAAAATTTAAATCAAGTACAATAATATGTAAACTGCAAATACTACTTGATAACACTGCAATATTCATAGAGTAACATTGCAATATGGTACGGTAAAAAACTAGTATTATGAATGTTGTAGACGCGTAACACTGCAATATTCATAGAGGACCACAACATTAGAGTAACACTACAAACTGGTAACAAACTAAAAATAGAGAATGTCGATTTTTCCCTTCAGTGTTGTTTTTATGTTCCAATTTATTTAAAATGGACGGTCACATGGCAGCTTGATAATCACACGATCTTCAGATCTAACGGCCTAAAAGAGCGGTATGGTATTATAATAAAGTGGGTTTTCATATTAATACAAACTCTATATATTGTACAACTCCAAACTCTTGAACGCAATGTCAACACAACATCAACATAATGTCAACACAATATAAAATTTCAAAATTTTGATGTCAACACAGTGTCACTACAATGTCAACACAATGTCAACTCAATGTCAACCCGATGTCAACTGTTGACAAATGCAAACATATGGGTAGTAATAAGATGCAAACTCTATATATTATACAAACTTCAAACTCCTCAACAAAGTGTCACGCCCGTATTTTCTAAGGATAGAAAACACGGTTGATCGCGACTAGGGGAGGGTTAAAGAAGCGGGAAAGAAAGGGGAAAACAACAAAACTCAACCAAAGCTCGATATAAATGGGAATGGCTCCAATCAAATCAGAGTATCTCAACAATCAACAACTCAAAAGAAAGACAACAACTCAGCGGAAGCATTTTGAGAGTAGAATACTGCTATGTATGAAGACACAACATATTCTGAACATTTGATAAACATTCTTCACTTTTATGCTCAAAACCCGCCGCACTCGTCACCGCTCAACCTGCACATAGGGAAAACAAATGCAGGGCTGAGTACTTGATGTACTCAGTGAACAAATGCCAAAATAATTTTATAAAACAGTTATGTCATGCCGCCATTGAGTGATCTCGGGGTTTAACTTTAAAAATGTCCGAGACACTAAAATCATTTCAAGCACAAACTTTCATCTCATCCTCAAATCCTTTTCCTCATCTTTTCAAAACACAACCATTTTTCCTTGAGTTATTTAAGAAACTGCCATATCTGTTCTTTAGAGTGCCGTGTAAGGAGGCCACTTTCCACGAGCACGAAAACCGGCCAACCCATTCGATGACTCACAGTCCTCATCGTGTACACTAGTCCAAGTAGGGACGCACCCTTACTAGGACCCGAATTTGATTAAACTCATAGTAGAGACTCACTCCCCACTAAGCAATCATCAACCTCATCATCTCAACAATCTCAACATCAACAACATCAACAACATGTGAAACGAGAATGTGGCCGCAAACTCGATCACCAGATCGGCCGACCCAAAAGACGGCTCACGATCCCCAATGGTGTACACTAGTCTGAGTAGGGACTCACTCCCTAGTCAGACCCGAACTCTATTTCAATAGGTCTAGTAGGGACAACTCCCTTGCTAAACAAACAGATAGGCATTTCTCAAAACAAAAACATGGCATGACATACCCTTTGCGAACTTCATTTTTCTCATAAAACTTATTTGAAACATAAATCATTTTTCTGTCAAGGTCGGGCACCATCTCACATCATATCAACAAGTCGAGCAAATCACAATATCACTCAATAAATCAACACATATTATCACATAACATCACTTTCAATACTCTCACTTTAGTCACAAATTTCACATCATGCTTGGAATTTAAATAATTGCAGTCACATAAAATGATGCTCAAACCGGTATATATATTAAATCGAAAGCTCTTGAAAACTTTAGTTCGAAAGCCCTTAACTTGTGTTCCATTCCGTTCTCGAAAAGCGTGCGTGAAGTCACCCATTGATTTAGTGTACTCCAGCCCAATCTTCATTTAATTAATTTGGCTCAACCAAATTAACTCCAATCCACCTCCTTACGTGAAAACACATTGCCCAAAACTTTAACATGAATCATTTGGCCCAAACATTTAAATAAAACAAAAGTTCAAGCTTCTCT
The DNA here is from genome assembly GCF_023119035.1 of Salvia hispanica. Classification (NCBI taxonomy): domain Eukaryota; kingdom Viridiplantae; phylum Streptophyta; class Magnoliopsida; order Lamiales; family Lamiaceae; genus Salvia; species Salvia hispanica. Next base: position 40,143,623 of record NC_062965.1, read on the forward strand.
CTTCCTCACCTTACGTGAAATACCAAATGGGATTTGAAATCCCTTCTTCTCATTTGAAACACATCTGTTGCCCTTGCTCTCTCGCCCAAATCTCTCTCTCCAGCCGTTTCTCTCTCCGCACATCACCTCAATTCAGCCGCCTTCGTCCACCCACGCTGCACTTCCGCCGCCTCGCATACTCTCTTTTTGATCCGCCAGCCCTTCGCTGCGACACCGCCGTCGCTACTGTCTCAACACAGAACCGCTGCCGCCCATGTCGAGACGCAGCAGGAGCTGCTGCCTCCTTCGTCGCCGGTGTCCAGCAGATCTCGCCGCCGCTGCCATTCGCACACCGGATGCCGACGTTGCTGCTCCCCCAACCGACATCTCCCTTCATCTTCACCTGTTGTCACCGGCAAAACACAGCACCACCACCGCCAATGTCATACGCAGCAGGAGCTGCTGCTGTTCACGCCGGAAACCGCCGCCGCTGACCGGTCTCCTGTCGCAATCGCTGCTGTCCCAGCTCGCCGTTCAGCCCCGCATCGTCGCACGCAGTCAGCGCCAGTTCAGATTCCCGAACATGTTGGGCTTGTAAATTGAAATGCAACTGAGAATCCTCCTTGCCGATTTTAGACTCACAGAATTCTCTGCTTTCACTCGGATGTTTCCTCTCAATTTGTGAACCATGGAGCAGATTAGGATGTGTATAGAATGGGATATGAAACTGTTGTTTGGAACATGGTGTAAATGAAAATTCTGATAGTGCAGGAGGGGAGAGTAACGCTTGTAACTGCAGAGAATAGTAGAAGACACAGTTCCTCGGAAATTAAAAAGAGGAGAGAGATCGTGGGATTGAGGATGACGTGTATAGTATATATAATCTTAATTCTGTTCCATATATTTAGAGGGTGCTGATTTTGTGGAAACAGATTTGTGAAATATAACGACAGATTTAGGATAAGCTAATTTGCAGAAAATAATTACGATGAATTGGGGCTAAAAAGAATAAGTGGACTTCCTTAAGAAAAATAATTGGACTTGCAAAAGAATAATTGTATAAGCCTTAATTGTAAAATCATTCTCTCGACAAAAGAAACAAAGCCGGGAAAAAAAATTTCAAATGCACAAACGACGTTCTTTCAAGAACAAATAAAAAGGACGAAAAAGTCGGGGTGTTACACAAAGTGTCAACACAACGTCAACACAATGTCAACATAGTGTTAAATTTCGAGATTTGGATGTCAACATGGTGTCAACCGTTGACGAATGCAAACTCTAAATACTTTACAAACTCCAAACTATGATCTGGACCGTTGGAAAATGTCAAAAGATGAAAAAAAATAGCAACACAAAATGTCAACACAGTGTCAACGGTTGACACCGTGTTCACATTGTGTTGACATTGTTTTGACATCAAAATCTTGAAATTTTACATTGTGTTGACATTGTGTTGACGCTGTGTTGACACTGTGTTGAGGAGTTTGGAGTTTGTACAATAAATAGAGTTTGCATCTTATAACTACCCTATATACATTAGGCAAATAGACACTACTTAATTTTAAAATAAAGAAATTTTTAGCATAAACTGAAACTCAAAAGTGATTATAATAAACTGAAATTTTTTCATTGGTGGGAAATAACAAACTCAGAGTAAAGTTCGTGACATTATTTGACAATTTCAAAGTTTGTGGGAAAAATCTAACTTTTTGAGAGTTCCATGATATTATGTGTCACTATCCCTTATTTAAATAACGATTCATTAGTATTGAAATATTCATTAAAATTTAAAGATTATTCATTTTACTAATTATAATTTCATAACTTATATTCAATTGAATGCTTATTTAAAGTTTAGTATTTAACTATTAATACTATGATAAATTAATGTTATATTAATGAATTGTAGTTGATCTTATCTTGGGAGTAATCAGTTCTAGTTATAATTTATTTTATCTAAAAATTTATCAAATTCAGAAAGTCATTTTATATATAAATTTATAAATCTCAATCACTATTACACTAAAAATTAATTTTAAAAAATAATTGAAACTCCCTATGAATTGTTCTTTAAATTGTTTTTAAAGTAATTTAATTAGTATTTAATTTTGAGATAATATTATAAGAGACGATTGCCATTTAAATCATTACTTTTATTGATTTCTTGTAAATGCAAAATATTTGAAGGGTGATTTGGGTATTATAGTACTGAGTCAAAGTCTTGTTGTATCATCCTTATCTTCTTTGAAATCAAATCTCATCTGTTAATGCTCTCACCATCCCCCATTAAATATCACCATTTGACTTAAATGAATGAAAAAAGTGAAAGGAATATGGTACTTATTTTTATTTAGTCTCTAGGTCTTATGAAAATAGATCATATTTCACCATTAAATAGCCCATATCATCTTTTTCTCTTTCTTTTTTCTTTTATTATTTATAAGTCACGCCATCTACTATACTCCCTCCATATTCAACAAACAGAAACCTTTGAAATGACATGGGTTTTAATGCACAATTGGTAAAGTAAGTGAGAAGAATTGGAAAAATAAGAGAGAGAGAAAGAAAAATGAGTGAAGTAAGAGAAAGGAAGAGAAAAAGTAGTGAAAGTAAAATTAGTGGATTGTGGGGTCCATGTCCTAAAATAGAAAGATTCTAAAATTTCTATTTTTAAGGAACAACCCAAAATAGAAATAATTGCTATTTTTAAAAAACGGAGGAAGTACAATTTTACCTACATTTTCTCCGTCTCTCTTACTTTACCAATTACACATTAAAATTCGTGTTGACCCCAAATGGCTTATTTCTATAGGACGGATGGAGTATTACTTTTATAGCAAAATGTAAGTAAAATGAATTAGTGGAATGTGGGGTTCGTTACCAAAAGTAATTGATAAAGGAGAAATCGGTGCCAATTAATAGAGGATGGAGGGAATACGCACTCCATCCACGATTACAAGCCCACATTTGACATGACACGAGTTTTAAGAAATGTACTAAAATGTGGGTGGAAAATGATTAGTGAAAGGTGAATCCTACTTTTATATACTCCATCCGTCTTATAAAAATAGTAACTTTTGAAATGGCACGGGGTTTAATCTAAAATTAGCAAAGTAAGGGAGAGATAGAAACAAAAATGTGTTAGTGGAAAATGGGTTCCACCTCGTTAGAGAGAAATAAATTTTCCAAGTAAAAAGTTTTAAATTTTAAGGGATGGGTCAAAAAGAAAAGAGTTTATATTTTTAGGAGATGGATGGAGTATTAGTTATATAATGAAATGTGAGTAAGATAAAGACACTGAGATCTGTAGTCCATTGCTGAAAGTATTAATGAGACATTTATTGGTGGACGGACGAAAACGGCAAAATGAGACATTCATTGGTGGACAGAGGGAGTACTTCTTTATGACTCATTAGAAATATTCCATCCGTCCCATTAAATATGAAATATTTGGGAATCGGCATGAGATTTTATGTAATATTATTTTGCGAGTTAATAAAGAGAGAATAAAGTAAGAGAGATGAAAAAATAAAGATAGAGTTTTTTCCATTTAAGAAAACATTTCATTTTTATTGGGATAATTTAAAATAACATTTCATTTTTAATGGGACAGAATGAGTATATTTTTGTGCGTTAAAAACATATTTTAGTTCTCGTATGCACTAGAGATCTAATTTATATCAGAAAAGTTGTAGATTCAAGTAGTCAAATATTAGTGTGGATTTTCAGCAGCTCGGCAATAAGGTAATGTGTCATTCACGGGGGCTCTTGTCGACCAACTAGGGAAGAATTTAGGAAGGAGAAAATTGAACGGAAATAATGAAAAGGGTTTTGTTATTTCTTGAATTCATAAATAATACTCCCTCCATCTACCATTTAAAAAGTCCTTTTGACTTTGCAAATTTTTTTTTTTGACTTTGTGTGGAAAAGAAAAAGGAGAAAATGAGTAGAATGTGAAACTATTAGTTTTATATTGGATTGTGAGTGTAAAATATTAGTGAAATGCGGGGTATGCATATTAAAAGTGAAATAAAGTTAATGGTTCTATAAATCGCGAACAAATTACAATGGAAAAATGATTCTTTAAATGGTGGACAGAGGAAATAACACATTTCTATTTATATTCTAGACCCTAAGATTGGCTCAACTTTTTTCTGATCTAGCAAAGAACCAATAAAGTAAAAAAAAAAAGACTTACAAGTTATACCACACTCTCTTTCTATTACATTTAATTTAGTAAATAAAACTGAACAAATAAATAAGGCAAAATGATTAATCCTAAACCCCCACGTAATCTTGGTATGGGTCCAGAGCTAGGGTTTGGTGTTTGAGTCTTCTGCTCTTCGTGCAGGGCCTATTTTCCGTAGGCAGCTCATCACTTGTGGGCTCGACCGCTTCCTCCTGGTGGCTAGGCGGTCTCTCGGGGCTCCTATTGCGCACCGAACATCGCCAAGCCAGATTATTTTTTAACTTTCACTGTATATACGGTTCGTTGTACTTCATTTTATTCATACCACTACAAGTTCTAATATCGAGTAAAATTTTATTTTCTGATCATTCTCTCTAGATAAAATGAATCACGATAGCGATTCCCCTAACACCGGCGAATCAAAATATCCCCTGTGCGGGATGCAGTTCCAGCGGGAACCATGGGAGAATCGTCCGCGGCAACAGTGGAGGAGGGGAAACGCCAGGGACATGGGTGGCGGCGACAACCAATTTCACGGCGGGAACCAATTTACTTCGGCGGGTTCCCTTCTTTTGGAGGTTGCAACGCCGGTGGAAACATCAGAGGCGGTAGACCTATAACCCCGTTAGGGGACAATGTCTATCGGCCCAACTTGGACGGCTTAGACAATCGAGCGGATTATCCCACTCAGCGGAGCAATGACTCTATCTCCGTACATGGGAGAGAATCCTCAGCTGGTAGGGAGGGGGACTAGGACTGGGAGGGGTCCCCGTCGGGTAAGGGGGATTGGGAATGGTAAAAGGAGAGGAAGGGGGAAGGGGAATGTAGCTGCCTGCGACTCGTTGCAGGCGGAGAACCGTAGGACGGTTTATAGTCCGGAGGAGTGCACTGCTATTGCGAAGGCATGGATCTTCTGTCGTAGATGATCCCGTTTGGTCGAATAATCTGAATATTGAAGGGTTGTGGAATCAGATCCAACTCAACTACGAACAATTTAAGCAGGATGGTGTGAAGTTCAACAAGCCGAACAAACGCCACAAGCAATGGGAGCGAATAAAGACCGCCGTCTCCAGATTCAGCGGCATCTACGACAACAACGTCCGCACGAAGACCAGCGAGCTGACTACGGACGATGTAAAAGAGTTGTCGTACCAGCAGTTCCCGAGCACCCAATGTTGGGCGTGTTTTAGGTATTGGGATGCCTATGTGGCTCTGAAGGATTCTTCCAAATTCATGCAGGGGATAGCTACGGGCTTCCCGAAGCGGATGAGACTCGGTGTCTCTGGCGACTACAGCAGCAGCTGTAGTTCCTTCGACCCCGATGACGATGTCGATGAGGTGCCTCCCCTAGTTCCCCTCCGCCGTCGTCCAATTGACCACAAAACGACAATGCGGATGTCGAGAGGATTGGCCAGTGGGTCCGCATCTGTCCAATCGAGAGCTCAAAATCCGGAGCTGAGCGATGGCCTCAAGATCCAAGCGACGAGGCACCTGTACGACACGATAATGTAGTGGAACGCAACAACCAACCCTAAATTAAATAGAGAGTTGTATCTCCAGATGAATAAGATGAAGTGCAACATAGGGATGCCAGTCGATGACGATGAGTAGGGTGATGCGGATGCCGGCGGGTATGGTGGAGAGGACTCCGACTTGTGAGCCGGGCCATGTGTTGAAGCTTGAAGAAGGATGTTTATTTTTTTTTCAATCGTAGTAGATGTTTTTTTTATTGTACTACAGCGTTTTTATTTTATTTTATTGAAGTATGTTCAAACTTTTTTTCGTATTTGTCCATTTTTTAATTTCGTATTTGTTTAATTTGATAGATGGGAAGGTTGCGCTGTGGCTGGGTTGTGATGATGTGGCAGAAGATATTTTAGGATCGGCTGTTCCTATTGCAAATGCTCTTAGTCTGTAATAGTACACTCTCATTTTTCGTTCATCCCATAAAAGTATCTTATTACTCATGCACATCAATTTATTTACAAATTAATACACTGTCACCTACCATTAAACACTTATAATAATATGAGTCTCACTATCTATTAACACTATTTTAACTACCGTTCTCTCTATTTCTCTTACTTACCAATTCTGCATTAATTCTCAGATTATTTAAAATATCTTTATTTTTTTTTAATGTAGAGAGTACTACTCCCTCCGTCCCACAAGAATATGCACTCTTTTCTTCGTAGTCCGTTCCACAAGAATATGCACTTACTAATTTTGGAAACTCTTTCTATCTAATGAGGTAGTACATATTCTCCACTAACAATACTTTAATTACTTTTTCTTTCTATCTCTCTCCTACTTTACCAATTTTACATTAAAATCTGTTTTGAATGCAAAGTGCATATTCTTTGAAACGAAGGGAGTGAATTATTTTGAATTGTTTTTAATAATAATAATAATTTAGGAGTTATAATTTCACCAAACCAATCATAAAATAAGAATATACAGATAGACTTAAGAAAAAAAGTAGGCAGGAAAGTTGAAAACATCTTTTTGCCACGTGAATCAAGATACCACCTCTTGATTTAGGAAACAAACAGGAAAGTTCCTAATACTTAAAAAAATAATTTTTCGGAAGCACGAAAGAAATTTCTTGTGCCATAAACAAATCCTCATATTCCTTCCCCTTCTTCAATATATACATATCTCCGCTATTTTCTCCTCACAAAACCCACAAATATACAAGCACACATTTTCCGGCCAAAATTCAGAGAAATGGCGGGCATGCTCCCCGGCGTTGAGGCCGCAAGAAGACGAAGAGTTCACGTAAACACGGGCACCACTTGCCGCCCATCTTCGTTCTCTCTGTACGCAGCCAATCACAAGGAATATCAGTTCAGATCTGAAAAATCTGTGGAGACGACGGCGAATCAGGTGAAATGCGATGGTGATATACTCGATGATGTCGCTCGTGAAGCGAAGAGAAGATTAGATCAGAGATTCGGAAGGAAATCTAATGGTGGAGATGGATCTGATACCAATATGAAGACGAATTTGTATAAATTGATTTTAAAGAGTCATTACCAAATTTGTTAGTTAGATCTAGATTTTTGTACAACACCAGTTATATATGTAAAATTTATTATCCTGATCCAGTTGATTTCGCAACTCATCTTCAAAATAATTCTTTAAGGGTGTCTCCGGTGGCGCACCTCTCACTCACCCCTCCACTAGCTCTTCCCATAAAAACTGCATGCCACGTCAGCACTAACTCTTCCCATTTCACTGCCACATCACTAGCCCTTCCCACAATTAAAATTAAAATTCACGGAATTAAAATTCGACACGAATACGAACGGGAAATACGGAAATTACATTACATAATTAAAAAAAATTACATAATTAAAAAAAGAACATAGTTTAAAAATAAAATTACATAATACCCTCGGCTCTCACTCCTCCTCCTCGTCCTCGTCCCCATCGCCCGTGCCGCTGCCGCCTCCGACGTCCCTGCCCAAATCTCGATGCCATAATCATCAATGGTTGGCAGCCTTAAATCGCGCCGACATTGGTCGACCACCTCCTTGCACAGCCTTTTCAACACTGGATCCTGCGCGTTATACCACTTCATAGTGCTCTGCATCAGGGTCTTCGTTTGCTGCGCGCGGGCGAGGACGTCGTCCTCTGGGCCTCCTGGGGCCTCCGATTCGACCTTGTAGGACCCGCTGCCGCTGCCGCTTCCCCTTGCCATCCGCTGCGCAGCCTGTTGCCCCATCGGGCGCCGACGACGGCGAGAGTCTGTTCGTGGTAGCGGGGCCTCTTCCTCGACTTCGGGGAGCTCGTGCGAACCAGCACTGCTGCTGTACTCACCGGAAGAGTTGATCTTCGTCCGCTTCCAGCATGATTCGACACCAATCGCAAACTATTGCGAATCCTTGACCACGAGAAAGGCCTCCCACTGGTCAAACTCTTTGATGTTCAAATCTCGGTTGGGGTACTGGGCCAAGGTTTGTCTCCTCATATCATCCTCAGACATGCCGCTGCTTACCATGCGCATGTTGTTTTGGTAGAGGGCGGCAAAACGACTGAGCTTAGGCCTCAAACGAAGCCACTGTTTCCGGCATTGCTCGGGTATGCAAGGCTTCCCCCAGGCGGTTTGACGTTGCGGTAGGCGGCACTAATGCGATGCCACATTCGGTCAACATACTGGTTCGCCCCGACATAGGGATCCTCTACAACACCGATCCATGCCTTCGCAAGCGCGACATTTTCCCACACGGTCCAGATCGTCATCCTCTCAGTCTCATCCTCGCCCTCCTCCTCCTCTGCCCCCGTGTGCGATGAAGAGCTCGGGACTTTGCCCTTGCCCTTGCCCCTACCCCCGCCTCTGGCCTTGCCCTTACCTTTGCTCCTGCCCCTTGCAGCTGGCTCCGCCTCATCGGGAGTCTCACGGATCGGCGATAGCCCCAGATCTTCAAAAGAGAAAGTCTCGATGCCGGCGTACTGAGTCTCCGGAAAAGTAATAGGGAAATCATCGGCCAACAAATCTATATATGGCCGATACACAGATTCCCTAGGCGTCCTTGGGCTCCGCCTCTCCATCGACCCACCCACCGACATATTTGGCGGCGTACCGCCCATCCCCACTATCCCGGGCATCATCCATCCCACCCCCGCCATATTTGGCCCCGTCCATCCCCGCTGCCCCTGGCATCGTCCCACCCATCCCCGACATATTTTCCGGCATACCCGCTGCCCCTGGCATCATCTGACCCATCTGACTCATCCAACTGTACATAGTGTAGAACATTTGTGGAGTCATCGCCGGCATACCGCCACCCCGCCATCCCTGCCATCTGGGGATTCATCCCCTCAAAATTTCCCTCCGATCCGATGGGAATCGAGGGTGTGTTTCCTCCGCTCGTGGTGGGGGAGTTTATATTGTACTCCATTATAGTAGAAATGAAATTTGTAGATTTAGAGAGAGAAACTTGTCAACACAAGTGGTGTGAATGAAATGAAGTTGGGGGAGCCCTATTTATAGAGTTTGTTTTGTTTTTTTTTTAAATCTTGTACTCCCTCTTTTCCATACTAATAGAGTCATTTTGTCATATCGGTACGTTCCATATAATAGAATCATTTCCTTTTTTTAGTAAAAGTTCACATATTTCTCCACACCTACTTTACTCTCTCTTACTTTATTTGCTCTTAATCTCTTTACATTTTTCATTTTCCACTTTATTATTCCTTTATTAACTCACCTAACACAATTTTTTCTTAATCTCCGTGCCGAAAAGAAACGTCTCCATTACTATGGAACAGAGGGAGTACTCATTTTGTCCGCAAAAGTATGCACATTTGATTGGAGATGAGTTTTAATGATTAATTGGTAAAGTAATAAAAATAGAAAGAGAAAATGATTAAAGTATTATTAGTAGAAAATTTGTTCAACCTCAATAGAAAGAAAATAATTTCTTTATAAGATACCTGAAAGCTGACTTTTTAAGACTCTCTAAGTAGATTACATACACATTGATACAGATAGGGTTCACATACTTAACCAAGATGAAACTATCAACGGATCAAGTAAGCTACTAACTAGTCGCTGGGTGTGCAAACTGAGAGACTTAAGGCTTTCAAGACCTTAACTCACAATACTATAAACTAGTAAAGGGAAGTAAGGGTTGATCCCACACAGATGGAGACGTGTCGAGTTGTGTTTGAGACATTTGGGAAAATTTGGCTGTTGTCACGCTTCTCAGTGGGTTATGTTTAAATTAAGAAACTGAACTGATCAAGTCTAAAACCTAATGAATCAACTAAACTAAACTAAACTATGACTAAGCGAAGACATATTAAACTAATCAACTTGACTGACACACTAAAGGTATTTCTGCAAAAGTAAATTGGGACCACTCAAAATATGCGCACTACAGTAAAGATGAAATAATGGAAAATGTGACAGAGATGGTTATGCTAACGAAGTATGACCATCTTCTCCAATCGACCAAAAGTAAATTAACTAAGCAACGACTACGGACAGAGTACCTAGCATAAAAGAGGAAATACGACTAATCAAGACCAGATCCATGCAATTCGAACGAAAAAAAAACAGATCAAAAGAAAAATGCTACTGCACCATGCAAACTGAAATCTCAAACTCGGATCTAAACATAAACTAACTAAATCAAACAGATCTAAACATCTAAACACGAATTGAAAACCTATCTAAACGATCAGCGAATAATCAAATGGAACTAAATCTAGACAAAGCAAACTCCAACTCAGGAAACATCAGATCCAAACCAACGTGCATTAAAAACTCCATTTCATAAACAACTTCAACAATTCCAGCTCAAATCCAATATTCAAACGACAAACTCGAAGATCAAACGATAAAAACTACTTGCATGCGAATTAACTAAGATCGAAACTAAAAAAACAAATGTAGATTCAGAGTTTAAACAACTAAAGCTGAAAAACTAATTAGACAATGTATCAGCCCCTCGGGATGTAGAAAAACATGAGCGAACAAATATTTTCTTCTAAATTAAGGCTCCCTTCTTCCTTGGCGAGGAAGAAGAGAGGGGTGTAGTGGTAGAACTTCTCCTTTAGATGCTGCTATCCTCCCTGCTCTATGCTAGCTTGCAGTGTGTGGTGAATTTGTGATGTGCATGAATGTGGTTATGATGGCTCCCCTTGTGTCTGCATTCCTTCCAATATTTATAGAACGGCTTGGAACACAAATCCCAGGGGTATGCTCCTTATGATTTGGCATTAATGTCCTTGCATGAGAAGAAATTCTTCTTTCTCTCTCCTATGAATCATCCTTCGCTGCTTTCTAATTTGATCTTGTCTTGATCAACTCGTGCAGCTGCCAGGTCTAGTCGCTCCTGATCAGTTTGTTTCAATACTAGACAATTTTCCGCTTTTTTCCCAACTGATTAAGTTGCTCCAATGCTCAGCTGTTCTCATGCTTTCAGCTCCTGCACATTTAATTTTACCACTTTTTTTTCCAACATTAGTACCCCGATTAGTGTAACAACCAACGTTAAACCATGCTTAAAACTAGCCCTATCAATACCAAAACTAATACTACCTTTGTCTCATAAAAATATATGCATTTGAAACGGGAATTAAGACACAATTGGTAAAGTAAGAAAGAAGAAGAGAAGAGTAGTTAAAATAGTGTTACTGGATAGTGAGACATACATTTTTATTAGTGTTTAATGAGTTGTAATGGTGTGTCATTTCTCGATTTATGTGTGTCATAATCTTCTTTGTATCGTCCCAATTTTATCACAGTGGTATAAGTTATAAATAAATTGATATGGGTAATGAATTGAGGATAATTATTCAAAAGTAGAAATACCCTTATTTTTATGGGACAGACAAAAATGAAAATTTCATACTATATTTTTACGAGGCTGAGAAAGTATACTCAATATCTATTTCAAAGCAATTCAATGCGGATTGATTACATATGGTCAGATATATGTACTCTCTTCACTAATTGCACGGTAAACATTAAGTCTAGTACATATTAGCATATGGTGTCTTCTATATATCCTTTATTTCTGGACTGAATCGGTCTTAGTTTATCATTCTTTATACATCTCACAATATTCATGTCAACAATTCATCTAGCATTACCTAGATTTTTCATGATTTCATCCCTAAGCAAAATTGTAGATGCCATGTTAGTATTTCCTACTTGCTACTTCCAACTACAAACATGGCATCTACATATAGAATTAGATAAGCTACTGCCCTTCCTTTTTCCACCATGATGTTTACAGTCATGTTTTGACCTCATGAATCAAATTCTTAGCATGTTGAAAGGAGCGGTGCGCTCGTTTGTGTTCTCCTTCGTATTCTTTTAATAGCTATGTATTGTTGTGAGCTGCTCAAGTTAGATGGTCGACCTGATCAGGCCAGCCTATTACCTGCGGAAACACAAGTGAGTGGACCCGGTAAAAGCTCAGGTTGATCAAGTTGAGTGACTCCGACTCGAATGAGATGAAACGAGGAACTCAAGAGTGTGTTCTTTCAAAAACCTTAACCCACTAATACTAATTAACTAGTATAGGGAAGTAAGGATCAATCCCACAGAGATGAGGCATACATTTGTTTGCAAGACACGACTTAGGGCTTGGCTACTGCCACGCTTTCTAGGAGGTGGGTTAAGTCAACTACTAGACTTGGAAAATAAACTGAACTGAACAACTGAACAAAATAACCGGGGACTGTCGCCCCTGCAAAAAGCACGGTAAAGTAAAAACTTTCTAACAACTTCATCTTCTTCAACAAATCAACATAGAAAACAGAACATGAAACAGATCTGGAAAGTTAAAGAAGACGAAACATCAAAAAACACATAAAACTTAAATCTACTCCTAAGATCTAAGCTACGACTACGTAAAAACAAGATTTACGAAATTTTCATGCAGAAACATAAACTCCTAGATCTATACATACGATAACGACTCAAACATAAAACATCAATTCTAAACGGAACAAAACAGAACAAGACAAATCTAAGCCAAGATGCGAAACATAAAAGCAAAACTAAAACAGATCTAAAGCATAAAACATAAAACAAGACACAAGGTTGGAAAACGAAGACAGAAGTTCAAATCAAAACATTAAAGAGTCGATTACATGGAAACTAAGCTAGAAAAGCAAGTAAATAAAGCAGTAAATTGTTTCATCATCCCTTCTCGGGATGGAATACAGAACGGGCAACTGAAATTGTGTGCGAAACAAACACCAAAACGAGAACTAGCAGCTAATAGAACAGGAACCAAGTGAGTGTGTGCAGAAATCAAGAACAAGGAAGCGAAACGAGCTCTGGTTTCAACCCTAGAAGAGAGCTGAGACCCTAACCTACTCTAAGAATATTGTTAAGAACCCCCCTAAACTACGATGCATGAAATGAAAATGGCGGAACTCCCTTCTCTTGGTGTGTTGGGCTACTTTATATAGGGAGGCGTAGGGCTCTGATCCCTAGGGTACCACCTCCCCAAAATGACAACCCTGCCCTTCACACCCTCGGGGTCTCTTGCTTTCTTTCGAATGCAGACTCTGGCTGGCTCCGGTAAATTATTAACTTTATCAGCTTGTTGCCGCCTTTTTCTCCTCCTTTTCATGATTTTTTCCTTCACCCTCCTGATTTGTTTGATCTCTAGTTTATGGAGAATTTCATACACACCTGGCTCAAAAAGGGTTGGTAGTTCACTGATTTAGGTGCAATTTTACTATGGAACACATGCATGAAACGAGCCTCATCACATGTAATCATCGAAGTTCTTATATCATTGTTTATTGCTTTGTTTCAATTCATATAGACTTTGTTTCAGTAAGCCTGATTTTATTCTCATGCATAGTGAAGCCTTAGCTGAAAAATGTACTCTCTCTGTCCAATTAAATATGCAATATTTGGGAATCGGCACAAGTTTTTATATTTGGGACAGAGGGTGTATATAGTTTCTACAAGATCCACATACAAAAATGCAATTTTGACATCTAACTATTGTAATAATAAATTCTCGTGAGCAATAATTACCTAGAGAATTTGAATGGTTACTACTCCATGAGAAATTACCAACAGAATTTGAATGGAGCATTGTTTTACTACTAGTGGCAGGTCCAGTGTCTCGAAACAGATGGGGCATAAATATTAAATACAACATTTCCTGCCCATTTCTGATTTTCTCTTTTGCTTTCTATTTTTTTCTTAGGTCAGGTTACAACAATTCCTGTCCATTTTCTTTTTAACTTTTTTTTCTTTCTATTCTCCCCTGTTTTAACACTCTTATTTCTATCCCCAACGGTGAATTTCCCTAGCCTATCCCCTTGTTCACATGACATGGAGGCTTAGAGATTCCAAAGAAGTGATGATTATATTTGAAGCTCAATAGGTGTAACTAGGGGGGTGCCTTTACAATGAGGTAGGTTCATCTTGGTTCGAAAGAATTTGGCCCAACTGGTTATTGCTACTTTAGTCCTTGCTAGCCTATGTCACTTCCCCCTAAGCATCAATGGTAGCCTCTTTATTTTTTTTATTTTAGTAGAAAGTGTTCTACTCTGGCTTATAACTCACATTTAGAGGGCTTCACAGAGGGTTAGATTAAAGCCATTTCTATCTTCCTTACATCTTCCAAGCAGATTTTGGTTTATTAATGAAGGGAAGCTCACAATTCAACATGTATCTTCTCTTCAATCACTAAGGGAATGTTGCCTTATTTTTCTTTAACCAGTTCTATCTAAAAACACATAAAGCAAAACAACTAACAAGAAAGACTTCCTAGCTAAACAAAGCATGAGAAATGACATGAAACATGACACTAACCACACCAACTATCCTACCCCTCCCACTTCATTACAGCTTGTCCTCAAGTGACTCGATGAAGTGGAAAACAGGGTGGTTGGTGTCAAAAACAGAGAACAAACTTCTCACACTCAGACCAAGCATTGGGCTAAGTAGGAGAAGATAAAATACACTTAATAGAAAACATACTCAACAAAAACAAAATAACCGAGAAAACTAACTTCTCACACTTAGACCAAGCATTGGGCTAAGTGGGAGAAGATGAAACACATTAAGCAGAAAACAGAATAACAAAAACAAAACAAACAAAGAAAACAAACTTCTCACACTTAGAACATGCACTGGGCTAAGAGGGAGAAGATGAAACACATTAAGCAGAAAATGGATTAACAAAAATAAAACAAGAAGATAAATAAACTTCTCACACTTAAACCAAGAATTGAGCTAAGTGGGAGGAGACCAATCATGCGAAATTGAAAACATGAACAACTAAAACAAAACAAACATATACACAACATAGACATGCGGAGAAGACTTAGTCAGCATATAACTTCAGGCAGAAAAGATCATGTTTAAACTGGCGAAAAAACAAATTGAACCCAAAAGTAAGGTTTACTTGGTTCAACCCGTTCAGTTCCTTTTCTGGCTCCCGTCAGACTGCTGGGCCACCTTGATCCGCTTAGCTGTGGAAGAGGTTGGTAAGTCAGATGGTGGTTGACCGGTGGTGGTGGTCTTCCTTCTCTTCAATGTCCTGATAGAGGCCGTCTCTGGGTGGTCTCATGGGGCTGATTACTTTTTGAAGTGGAGATCGCGGATAAGAGCTGTAGGGAAATCTGATTATTATGTTCTGCTAAATCTGTTATCCTCTCGATCCAAAAAAGTGTTAGGTTCATGTTTTTGTTCTGGAGCGTGAGAAACTCTTGTTTTTTCTCATTGGCTTCTCCCAATTTTTGCATCATTAGCTCGATTATCCTCTATCATTTATCCTCCGTGCCCCCTGAATTCTGCTCGCTTGACTCAGGCAACATCTCAGGAGTTTCTAGCTTTGCTGGGGCAGGAGACGGTTTTTCTGGAGAAACCTCCACTTCCACAGCCTCTTCGGGCTCATATTCCTCTTCATTTTCCTTGTCCTCACCTTCTCCTTTGGCGTGTTCAGTCCCGCAAAACACCAAACCCTGCTCCGTTTCCTCAATAAGGCCGATATTGATAAAGTAATCTGTGTCGAACCACTCTGGGTCCTCACACATAGCCACGAATGACCTCAGAATCGTAATCTCTGGTCGTACATTCCTGAGCAGGTATGCTCCCACAAGATGACAAGCATATAAACAACGAACAGGGTGATGGGCTATTTTGTGGCATGAATGTGTCAGCCAATACCCAAGATGTACCTTAACCTTCTTGACCATTCACCACAAGAAATAAAGTTCAATCGTGGTGATTGTGGTGTTTACGTGGCCTAACAGGTTATTGGCCAAAAAGAGATGCGCCATTCGCAAAACAGGATCAGAGATATCTTCCCCTCTTGACTCACTTGTTTTAAAAGGTTTTTCACCTACAACCCCTATTAACTTTCACTCTTTCTCAGTATTGAACTCTTCTGTACGATTAGGTTGACCAATTTCCCGCTAAGACCAGTCCCCTTTCTTGTTCATCTCAGAGCTCAACAATCCTAACCTAAACGACCATTCCTTGAGATTCATGGCCATTTCTTGGTTGAAAAACCTAAAAAAAATGGACTCATTGTCCAAATCAGTAGTTGACTCAAAATGGACTCTTTCCAAAGATTCATAGGCACCCCACACGGCGCGTGTTCCAGTAGCCAACCAAAACCCATTCCTCTGATGTAGTCAACAAATTGCTCTTTGACTCCCATTGCCCGTAGAGAGCGAAGATGAAATTTTCTCCCCGATTTTGCTGGCTTTAACTTAGACACTCTGCCAGCGCAGCTCCTTTGTAGTTTAGGGTCATCATAATGTACCATAGCATCCAGCAGCTTTTGGTCGACGTTAATCTCCACCCAATCAAATGTCCCGACATACTGATCATCTTCCTGAGTCGATCGGGTGGATTGGGTTACAGTGTCTCGGATCACCATGCCCAAATCCAATGATATTGGGCTGGACTTCTTACTCTCACTTGGGGTTGCCACACTCTTCCCCTTTCTCTTCTTTTCTGTTGCTTCTCTTTTTGCGGCAGCTAACACTGCTGCCTCTTCCCGCATGTTTCTTAATTCCTCTCTATCCAAACTCTATTTGCGCAGAAATTCCTTCGTCTCGCCCTTTCACTCCGTGCATTCTTCTCGTCGCCCGACTCCATCCCTTCCACATCTACCAATTCTTATATCTTCTCTGCTGGTTTCTCATCTACTGGTTTTTGAATCCCTTCAATCTCTCCCTCGATCTCTGATCTTTGTTCAAGAATCCTAACGGTTCTTGTTGTCTTAAACAGAGGGATTTGATCCTGAGTGGAAGGCGATGTGTTAAAAGGTTGTGCCACTAGTTCCTTCGCGGGTATCTCTCTTATTAGGGGTTCACTGGGAATAGTAGCAGCTCGACCTTCTTCTTCTTTAAACTTTTCCGCCAGTTGGGAGAAAACCTCACTCATCTGTTTGCCCGGGACGAATTTTCTCACCATGTCCCCGATGATTCTAAGGTACTTACTGCTTGTGGACGTCTCCGTTGGCTGGGAAATACTTGAATGCAGGGATATCATAGACTGGGTGGTAGGTGGCGTCATGATATCGGAAATTGGTGTTGTCAGAGTCGAACGCGTTCGTCGCCCGGTAGAGTGTTTTTGAGAACGGCTGGTGGATGCTTGTCCATTGGTGGTGGTGGGGAATCGTTGCGCCTAAAATTGAGAGAAGGGAAGTTGGCGATTTTAGAGATTGGAGAAGGTTAGGGTTTTGTTGAAATAAAAGATGTAAGAGAGAAGGATAATTGTTAGATGGAGGTGAAAGAAAGGAGAGGGAACGGTCTCCATGATGTCAGCGACCGTTCAACTTCAGCGCCGATTTTGAATTTCACAAATTTTCAACTTTTCTTCCTCTTTTTACCTCTTTCAATTAAAAACAATTATGTAATAATTCCTCTCTCTTACCCATTCAATCAAACCTTTATTTGAAAAGTAAAAATACAGTTAGACTAAGGAATCTCTGGCAAGTGGGTATGGAAGTGGGTAGGGAGATTCAAGATTCGAAAGATTTCTGCGTTGAAATTAAAGCCCCCCCAGATTTTGAAAACATAATATTTTTTTCTGTTTTCTACATTTTTAGAAATTTCTTTAAAATAAAATAAACAACGAAACAAAAAGGTAGTTATTTAACTATTCAGGCTGAGTGTGGACAGTGGGATTTTCCACCATACAATCAGCTGACTTATTTCGTAAAGATTTTTTTATACGGATAAACAAAGAGAGAGTTGTGATACAAGAAACTCCCTGAAACTTTTTAGCTTCTGATTCCCATTGCTCCTTGCATGGTTGACCGGATCAAGTTGATCCAAGTTCTTTTCTACTTGTTCAGTTCAGGTATCAGTAGACTCTCCTAGGAACAGTCATTACTTGGGAATTTTGACCTAACTCTTCTTTTCGCTACCCACTGAATTTTCTAGGGATCATCACCAGTATGGCATCTAGCTTTTTCCTATGATTCTTGTACGTCCCTTGAACCTTCTTGTTCTTCTTGGGACGCACTTCAGAGTGAGAAGGTTTGCCCATTCTTCGCGGCTCCGGCCATGGCTGTAGTTGCACCTAGTATATAAGCTCTTGCAGCCTTTCTCCTTGATCTTTCTTCCTCCTTCCACTCTGGTTCCTCTTCTTCATAGCAACACCTCTCAGATTTGTCGATTACTGGAAGTGGTCTCTCTTCCGGTGTCCTTTTTTTCTTCACCACAGTTGTGAACTCTTTCACCTTCTTATCCGGCACATGCACTTCCTCTGGCTGGAGATAGAATAGTGTGTCGTCGACTTCTTCATCATGCTCGATGGCCTCTTCTTCTTTTTCACGAGGTTCATCGCGTGCCTCCTCTAGATTTTCCTTTGGTATTTCATCGTCAGGAGGTGTGGTCATTGACTTTTCTTCAGGTTGTCTTTCTTCCGCATTTGATTCTATCTCAACAGCGTCTACTTTTTCCAGTAGTGCCTCTGACTCTTTCTCAGCATCAGCTGATTCTTCCTCCTCAGCTTTTCTCACACCTTCTTCCATCTCCGCATTCACATTCGCCTCAGACCTTGCTCTGTTCTCTTTTATCTCTTTCATCATCTCGGTTAATAAAGCTACTTGCATGATCATGTTATCCATGTGGGATTGTTGTTCCTCGTAGGTGTGTTGCATTTCCATAACCATTTGATCTCGTGCAACTCTGCACGCTCTATTGGAATACAGTCACTCCCTCAATCTCCCCTTCTGTAGAGTTTGCATATTGATTCTCTTCAGAGGTTGGTTCAAAACTTTGTTGCGGATGAGGTTGATTTAGGTTGATCAGGATGATTTTGGTATGGATAGAGTTGGGTGTTTTGAGTTTCCCAACCCTCATCTGACCATGTCGGACAGTAACAAGTCTGATAAGGGTGACTTGGATATGAAGTGTAATGGCTGGAGTAGTCAGGTTGGTATGTTGGTGGGTTGAAGTCATGGCTTTGAAATTTAGAGTAGGGTTGGCAGTGTGGATATTTCATCGGCCAGGTGGGTACATGGATGGAGGTTGGGTAGGGTTCTGTATCGGTTAGGCAATTCTGGTACTCCTCTGCCCTGCTCCATTCTCCCAGTGTGGGTAATCCTGTTGATACACCCCTACCTGACTTTCAGGACTCCAATTAGTATTTGTGCTCTAGCTTGGAAATGGGTTTGGATAAGAATGGTTGAGTGTAGTATAGACTGGATCACTGACTGGATGGCTTCTTCTAGCTTGTCAATCCGGATCTCCAATAGATTATCCTTGTTGTCAGTGGGAGTACTTTTTAGGTTCTCTTGTATCGAGATCTCTTCTGCATCCTCGCACTCCCTTTTCGCGGTTAGAAGCCTTTCCAGGACAACATTGGCCTCACTTAGCCCTAGCTTGTAGAAACTTCCTCCACTTGATGAGTTCACCAAGTCTTTGATCTTTCCATCCATTCCACCATAAAATTTTGAGTATACCTCCACTTCCTTCAGGTTATGGTTTAGGGTTTAGGGTTATGGTTCAGACATGCTTCCAGAAGGCTTTGGTATCTATTCCAATATTTTCCAAGCTCTCACCATATGATAAGGCTAATTTCATGCATTGGTTATATAGTGAAAAGCATCACATTTCTGTTGGGTCTAACATGTTTGATTAAGCCAGGTGTGTGATAAAGCGCTAGATCCAGGAGATACTGGAGGAAACAGTCTAGCGAGGAACAGAGCAGAAATTGATCAAAACTGAAGAAAAAGAAGGCTAGAGGAAGGGAGTTAATAGCTGAGGGCAACAAAGTCTATCTATACCTCGCTGGGCCCCACCTCAACGCCTATAAATGGAGGAGTATGCAGCATAAAAAAAAAACTTTTGCTCACACTTAGCTCACACACACACACACTTGGAAATGGGAATTCGGGATGGTTAAGGGGGTCGTTTTTGAGTTCAGTAGTTCCGACGTAACACCGTCCGCGTGAGGGCGAAGATACAATCATTTTAATTTCAGTTTGTTGTTTCTTGTTTTTTTTCGAACTTCACTTTCGGGAGTCGAATCTGCTGTTGATGTTGCTTAATTTCCTATGCATTTCTGTTTGGTTCATTTACCATTGTTGGAGTTGATTTATGTTGAGCTATTTTCTCTGTCGACATGGTGTTTGATCTGGGAGTTCGATTGTTGATCTGTAATTGTTGTTGTTGATCTGTGGAGAATCCAAATCTGTTGTTATGGAGCTGTTTTTGGTTGGAGTTTTGTGTCGGATGCTTGGATCCGGAGTGGATTTAGCATCCGAGTTTTGGATCTGAGCAGGGGAGATAGATTTGTGCATGAATTTCAAGTGTTATGCTCTGTTTCTGTTTGGCTTCGTCTAGTAGCGTAGAATTTTCTGTTATCTTTTCGTATGTCACCTACCTGTTTTGAATCTGATTGTTTGTTTCCGAATCGCGTCCGATTAAATTTACCGAGTGTTCTTGCGAGTCCGTCGGAGAAGATGAAGTCATTTTTCAGTTGATGCTTTAGTTAGTTATTCTGCAGCTTTTCTTTTCGTCCGTATCTACCTTTTCAGCTTTGGGTCCCACTTGCATTTTAAATTCCCTGGTCTAGGTAAATTAGTTACGAGTCTTCAGATCTAGTGATTGTCTAGTCTTAGTTTTCATGCAATATTCATTTCTGCCTAGATCTAGCTGTTAGCATAGCAGAGTTCATTTCCAAACCTAGTTTAATTTCCTCAACCCAAAAAATGCGTGGCAGCAGCCAAACCAAAAAAATAGTTTCCAGATCTCTATGCATAATCATTACGCATCCATCTCTGTGGGATCGATCCCTACTTCCCTGTGCTAAATTTTAGTATTCGTGGTTGAGGGTTTTGAAGGAGTGTTCT
>NC_062965.1:40164701-40188839 GCF_023119035.1 Salvia hispanica
TGAATTGTAAGTGTTATTTGTTAGTTGTTGACATTTTCAAACGAGTTGTTGACATTCGATATTCTCGATATTGATATGTGAATTGTAAGTGTTATTTGTTAGTTGTTGATATTTTAATACGAGTTGTTGACATTCGATATTCTCGGTATTGATATGTGAATTGTAAGTGTTATTTTTTAGTTGTTGACATTTTCATACGAGTTGTTGACATTCGATATTCTCGGTATTGATATGTGAATTATAAGTATTATTTGGTAGTTGTTGACATTTTAATATGAGTTGTTGACATTCGATATTCTCGATATTGATATGTGAATAGTGAGTGTTATTTGTTAATTGTTGACATTTTAATACGAGTTGTTGACATTCGATATTCTCGGTATTGATATGTGAATTGTAAGTGTTATTTGTTAGTTGTTGACATTTTAATACGAGTTGTTGACATTAGATATTCTCTGTATTGATATGTGAATTGTAAGTGTTATTTGTTAGTTGTTGACATTTTCATACGAGTTGTTGACATTCGATATTCACGATATTTATATGTGAATAGGAAGTGTTATTTGTTAGTTGTTGACATTTTAACACGAGTTGTTGACATTCGATATTCTCGGTATTGATATGTGAATTGTAAGTGTTATTTGTTAGTTGTTGACATTTTAATACGAGTTGTTGACATTAGATATTCTCTGTATTGATATGTGAATTATAAGTGTTATTTGTTAGTTGTTGACATTTTCATACGAGTTGTTGACATTCGATATTCTCGATATTGATATGTGAATTGTAAGTGTTATTTGTTAGTTGTTGACATTTTAATACGAGTTGTTGACATTCGATATTCTCGGTATTGATATGTGAATTGTAAGTGTTATTTTTTAGTTGTTGACATTTTAATACAAGTTGTTGACATTAGACATTCTCTATATTGATATGTGAATTGTAAGTGTTATTTGTTAGTTGTTGACATTTTCATACGAGTTGTTGATATTCGATATTCTCGGTATTGATATTTAAATTGTAAGTTTTATTTGTTAGTTGTTGACATTTTCATACGAGTTGTTGACATTCGATATTTTCGGTATTGATATTTAAATAGTAAGTGTTATTTGTTAGTTGTTGACATTTTAATACGAGTTGTTGACATTCGATATTCTCTGTATTGATATGTGAATTGTAAGTGTTATTTGTTAGTTGTTGACATTCGATATTCTAGCTATTGATATATGAATTATAAGTGTTATTTGTTAGTTGTTGACATTCGATATTCTCGGTATTGATATGTGAATTACAAGTGTTATTTTATAGTTGTTGACATTTTAATACGAGTTGTTGACATTCGATATTCTCGATATTCATATGTGAATAGTAAGTGTTATTTGTTAGTAGTTCACATTTTAATACGAGTTGTTGACATTCGATATTCTCGGTATTGATATGTGAATTGTAAGTGTTATTTTTTAGTTGTTGACATTTTCATACAAGTTGTTGACATTAGACATTCTCTATATTGATATGTGAATTGTAAGTGTTATTTTTTAGTTGTTGACATTCTAATACGAGTTGTTGACATTCGATATTCTACCTATTGATATATGAATTATAAGTGTTATTTGTTAGTTGTTGACATTTTAATACGAGTTGTTGACATTCGATATTCTCGGTATTGATATGTGAATAGTAAGTGTTATTTGTTAGTTGTTGACATTTTATTACGAGTTGTTGACATTTGATATTTTCGGTATTGATATGTGAATTATAAGTGTTATTTTTTAGTTGTTGACATTTTAATAGGCTTTATTTTATTGAATGTTGAAGATTTGAAGATTTGAAGATTTGAATGTTGATGAGTTGAAGATTTGAAGATTTGAAGATTTGAATGTTGAAGAGATTTGAAAATTTGAATGTTAAAGATTTGAAGATTTAATGATTTAAATGTTGAAGATTTGATTATTTGAATGTTGAAGATTTGAAGATTTGAAGATTCGAAGATTTGATGATTTGAATGTTGAAGATTTGAAGATTTGATTGTTGAAGATTTGAAAATTTGAAGACTTTGCAGCTACAGTTTTATAGAGGATTTTAGAAAATGATTTCAAACACAATTTAATAAAAAGACAATTATACCCCCGTGTTGACATAATGTGATAGTTGTTGACATTAAGTTAATCTTGTGAATTAGTGGCTGAGATTGCATCTCATTTCTCAATTATGCCCAAAAATCTCAACCTAACAGGACCCTATATATATATAATCTCAGCCACTAATTCACAATTTTTGCGCGATGTCAACAACATGTAGTTTATGTCAACAGGAGGGTATTTTTGTCATTTCAGTTCTAAAATGTTTAAACTATATTCTAAATACTCTGTAAAACTCTCGAACGATTTCTCAAAGTTCTCTCCCAAGTTTCTGTCGCGATTCATCGCGATTCTAAATACAATTTTGCATCTTCTCTCCTCTTCGTCGCGATTCATCTCCTAATCTTAGATTTTGGTCAGTTTTCTACATCAAGTAATTTCGAAAAATGAGGATCGAAGAAATAGTTGAAGCTGAAGCGGCGATTGCATCCAGAAAAAGGCATTCCAAATTGGCGGTCGTTGAAGCGACTTCTTCAGGTTAAGAAATTGATTCAAATTTTAAGTATATTGCTTCGATTTTAGTGTATTAAAACACATCTAGATTTTTTTCCTTATGAAATCGATTTCTGCTGATTTTTTTTGTTGATTAGCGATGGTAGAATCGGAAGAGATGGAAAGGAACAATGCTGCTGGAAAAAACGGAAGAGAACAAGCATGTGCTTCCAGTTAAAGATTTGTTTAAATTTTTAAGATTATTGACATTTCATACAATAGCTATTGACATAGTTATGATAATATACTTGTGTTTTCTATAAACGACATATACTTGTCATTGAGATGATATTGTATATTGTTAGCATAGTGTATGCTTGTTTGGATTGTTGTTGACATTATAAAGTTTAATAATTGATATAATAGTAATAAGATAATTGTACTTGCTTTAAACAAGATATATTGTTATTGACAGAGTGTATACTTATTAGAATCGCTGTTGACATAGTCAAATTGACATAATACTAACCAGATAATTGTGCTTGCTATGTATGGGATATACTTGTTATTGACATTGATTTATTATGTACTTTATCTATTGACATAATTTTAAGAATATACATGCACTTGCTGTCAACAGGGTATACTTGTTATTGACATTGATTTATTATGAACTTTATCTATTAACATAATTTTAATGATATACATGCGCTTGCAACAACAGGGTATACTTGTTATTGACATGATATTTTGTATAATTGATATTGATTTATTATATTTGATTTTGAACTAGAGAAAAAGAAAAATATCAAAGAAAACTAGGAATGCTATTGAGATTAGCAGTGTAGAGGAAATACGAATAAACAGTGAAGATGAAGAGATGCACAATGTAGAGGAAAATACGAATAAAGAACAGACTCAGGCTGTGGAAAATTTATCTCAAAGGTTTCTAGTTAAAAGAAAGCCATAGTTTTTTGTTTATGCCATGAGGAAGCTGAATGAGGCACAAATTAATGCTGTTAAGGAACTAGATTTTGAAAATGTTCTACATTTTAGCATTGATTACATTCCCAACAGATTGACATTCTCATTATTGAAGAGTTTTAATGGAAAGAAGTCAAAGTTAAAGCTGTATAATGGAAAGAAAATTCATATCACTGAAGATGATGTTGAACTAGTATATGGTTTTCCAAGAGGTATTTACACCAGAGATAAGTGCAAATCTAATGCACCTTTCATGAGAGAGATAGCAGAACGTGGTGACATGAAACCAGGAAATGTCAACCATAAACTTGTTGAAGAACTTATGCTAGCAGAGAGTGAAGGAGGACTATGGTTCAAGAGAATGTTCATGGTTCTCTTAGAATCAGCTCTCATTGAGACGTCAACATGTGGAATGATCAAAAGTAAGATTGGCCATATAATTGAAAATCTGGACAATGCGAAAAATGTCAACTGGTGTTTGTGCACACTGTCTGTTCTCAAGTTTGCAATGGAAAACTGGTCAAAAAGAGAGAAGAATGCTTTTGCAGGACCACTTCCCTTCCTTTTGATATGTTTTACATTTTTCATTATAAATTGTTAACTAGTTGACATGATTACATTACTTATTGAAATGACTTGAATATGTGTAGTTAACATGATTATATTAGGTTGTATTTGTAGTTGATATAGGTTGTATATATAGTTAACATAACTTGTATGTGCAGTTGACACTATGTGTAGCATGGTTGACATAATAGTATTACGTATTTATATGTCTTATATATAGTTGACATTGTATGTTCACTAGTTAACATGGCTTATAATTGTTGTTGACATTGTTTGTACCTGTAGTCGACACAGTATGTACTATAGTTGATATGGCTTATAATTGTTGTTGACATGACTTGTACGTGTAGTTGACATGACTTGTATTGTTGTTGACATGGCTCGTTCGTGTAGTTGACATGACTTGTACGTGTAGTCGACATGGTTTGAAAGTGTAGTTGACATGACTTATAATTGTTGTTGACATGGCTCGTACGTGTAGTTGACATGGTTTGAAAGTGTAGTTGACATGGCTTGTCCATGTAGTTGACATGACTTGTACGTGTAGTTGACATGGTTTGAAAGTGTAGTTGAAATGACTTATAATTGTTGTTGACATGACTTATACGTGTAGTTGACATGGTTTGAAAGTGTAGTTGACAATACTTGTATGTGTAGTTGACACGATATGTACTGTAGTTGACATGACTTGTATGTGCAGTTGAAACAATATGTACCATAGTTCACACAATTATATTAGCTGTTGACATGGCTAGTATTTGTAGTTGACATGAATTTTATGTGCACTGACAACAGAATATTGTTCCATTATCTGATATTCCACTTGCAGAAGCTAGAAAGAAAACTTATCATGCAGAAGTAAGAGCTGTACATACACTACCGTTCCTTGAAGTTAATGAAAGAGATCTCTACTACTACATAGTAGAAACAGAAGGAACATATGAGTATGCATAATTTAATTATATTCATGATCAAAAAAATATTTTTAGTTTTCTAATCAGTTGACATGATTTATGAATGTTGTTCAAATGTCGTTTGTATAACTTCATTTCAGAGGATGCATGTGTTTACCATGATGATTTTGCTTGGGCAACCAAGGAATTGTTCTTGACACTGAAGCCTCATGAAGAAATAAAAGCTGGAGTTACATGGGCTTCACACCTGACTTTTTAGATGTGTTTCAAAACAACTATCATTGTGGTTTCTTACTTTTGAACTTACCAGAATGTGGATTTTGTCTTAATTTTATTATTTGAAATAAGTTCTTGTATCATGATCATACAATACATGTCAATAGCATGCATATCAAATGTCAACAACTTATAAAAAAATGTCAACAGCTTGTATATCAAATGTCAATAGTTTGTCAACCACTTGTATATAATGTCAACAACTCAAAAATAATTCTTGTAATTAAAAAATAACAACTATTTTATTTTAATTTTTTTATTTCACAAAAATTTTGGCATCATGATTATCCAATACAAGTCAATAGCATGCATATCAAAATGTCAACAACTTATAGCCAAATGTCAACAGCTTCTCAATACATGTCAATAGAGAGCAAAATCAAATATCAACAACTAATAAGAAAACGCCAATAACTTGTAGTGTATGTCAACAACTAAAAAACAACTCTGATTATTAAAAAAAAGAACAATCATGTCTTCTTTTTGCCACAACTTCTAGCATTATGATCAGTCACTTTATGACACTTTCCACAATGCCTATGAGGTTTATTTGCTTTTCCAATTGCTTTCTCTATGCTCGACTTAATCTTACTTTTCTTATCACTTGCACCTCCCTTTGTACTAACCACATCTAGAGCATGTGCAGTTATTTCTTCAGGTACAACAACACCATATATGTTCATGATTGAATCATTTTTATCAACTGAGGACGATCAAGTAGTGTCATTAGTAAAAATTTGAGGACCAATACCCACAAGCAAATTATCCAAAGCAATCAGATGTTCTTTATTCCTAAAAGAATGTTGATATAGACCAAAGTAACGTCCATGACACCTGTTACCAATCTGTAGTTTGTCATCTTTGTTAGAATCTGCAAACATATAACATGTCAATAGCCTATATAAGTTGTATGAACAATAAATATGTAACATGTCAACAACTTATATATTTATGTCAACAACTTATACAACATATGTCAAAATAAACTGAATTATCTATAGAAAATAGTTCACATACCTTTGTCAGACGCACTTTCATCACTCGTGAAACCATGAATTGCCTTTAGTAATTCACTTTACAGCCACCGGTTACCAACATATTTCTCTGGAATATTGTTGACATCTTAGTTTCTGAGGACGAAGAAAAGGTGGCTGCATAGATAACCACACCTTACAAATAGTATACACTCACACTCATATGCCTCAGTCTCTATATCACGTGTTACTGTGAAGGTCTTATTTCTAACATCAAAAACTTTAAAGACCTCAATGTTCTCCAAACTGGACATGCTAATCATCCGACAATTCGTATCGGCCTCAAAAATTAATTTTTGTACTACTCTGAACATCCTATCCATGTATACAGATGCCAATTGCTTCTCATATACTAAAACAGTGACATATTTTGGAGACTCTCGGTGACAACTCTCAAATGCTAAATTAGTGACAACTCTCACCAGATACGAAACCAGCTCCAAATGCAATAGGACACCCGTGATTGTCTTTCCCGGTAAATGGACCAAACACCATACGGTACCTGTTGAACAAATAGATCAACAAAAAACATCAACAAATATTTAATAGTAACCAATGTCAACTACTAAGTCATCTACGATGCAAAGTACAAATGATGTCAACTACCATGTCAACTACTATATCTGTCAACTATCATGTCAACTACTATGTCTGTTAACTACTAAGCATAATAAATACACTACCTGTTTGTTCAATATGTTGTATCAAATGCCACAACTTCTCCAAACATGTGATAATGTTTCCGAGACTCAGCATCAGACCAAATTAAGCTCACTAACTTATTATCATCAGGTGATGATTGATACTTGTAAAAAATGCCTTCACAAATTCTCTTCTTCTCTTGCATCTGATTTAAGATCATTTGAACATCCACTTGTTTCAGTTTCTCTTTAATATCACGAGAACAATTCCTGATATCATTCAACGTACACCCAACAACATCATAACCACCAAAAAACTCCTTTAATAAGTTGAAAGTTGAAGAAGGACCAATGTTAGCTTTGGTGCAATCTTCAACAAACTTGTGATGAACATCATTCATATTGTGATTTCCTTTCATATATCGCTTATGACCTTTGTCAACCATAGCATGATTGTGTCCCTCAATGAATTGATGCACAACATAATATTTAACACCACAATCAGAATAAAACTTGAAACTGATCCTCGCTCGACATCCACACTTTTTTGTGCCACGTCTGCGTTTCTTCTTTGAAGATACTTCATCATCATCTGACACATACCCTTCCTCAGATATACATCTATCGACATCCAACGGATCAACTATATGAAACCTTGTTTGTTGCAAACAACATACTGAAAAACAACAACACCACCGCTAGACTTATTTCCAAATTTTCGACAATCAAAACAATCTCAACACTACATCTCAAAATATGCAACAACATATCAACTAGCATAATGTCAACTAGCATATCTTAAATGACAACATATCAACTAGTATAGTGTCAACACAACAGCATATAAACTAACATCCAAATATGTCAACTAGCATATCTTAACTGAAAGCATAAAGAATTTTCAAAATCTAGAATCAAAATCTCAAAACTACATCTCAAAATATGCAGCACCAATACACCAACACCAACACCAAGATCTCACACATCGTCCCATGGACTCTCAACCCTATCCAAAACCCCTTCCTCCAGCCACAAACACCACAGCAGGGGCTTTTGACTATTTTGCAAATCAACAAAGAGTATAGCTACATACAATATTTAAAAGGTAACATACACCATGTCAACAGATTTGCATTTATGTAAACAAGAAATGATCATCATAGCAACATAGAGTATACATGATATCACAATAAATTCTACATAGAATGTCAACAAATCTGCATTTATGTCAACAGAGTATAATTCACCAACAAAGTACAAAAAAAGTCATGTTAATGAAAATCAAACCAAAATACCTTCAACATTCGTCGACGTCGACTCTGAATATGATGAAGAATCCATCAGATAACACCTTAGGCTTTGATTATGAACTGAACTCGAAGCTAAAGATGAAAAAGCAAAAAAAAAAAAAAAAACTAATTAGGAACAAATTTGGCTGGGCATCAACAAATAAAGCATTAAAACACAATTAAAGTCGATAAAATCAACCTAAAAACTTCAGATTCAACCAAACTCCGTCAAATTACTCAATAGTTTTACAAAAATTTATCAATTTTCAGAATTAACGACGATAACAGTAATAAACAAATGAGATTCCTTCAGAAATACATCACAAAAACCTAAAACTGAGAAGAAATAGGAGAAATTTCGATTTGAATCGAGAAAATCGCGTGAATGGTGAGATCTCACGGAAATTGCCAAAACGCTGAAGAACCCTAACGCCAAACGCTGAAGAAAATGGTCAAATTACCATTTTTCCCTTTGATACACTCGGATTTGGCACGGTTTTAACGCCATTAGTTAGTCCGTTTTTAAGGTCTAAATTGTATTACATGTCCATTATTTGCATATTTTATCAATTTTGGTATTTTGACATGTTTTGCGAGAAATGTGCATATTTGAGCCTAAAAAGGGAGTTAAAACGTGAAGTAGGAAATCTGGAGAGCTTCAGGTGGTGTCCGGCGACTGCCGCAACACTTCCGGCGACGTCGGCGCTTAGAGGAATCAAAGACACGCCCGGTAACCGCTGGGATGTTTGTGGCGACCGCCACAAGGAATCAGAATCTTCTGGACAACGCGCGGCGACCACCGGCCAAGGTGCGGCGGCCCGCCACTGAAACGCGGCGCGCGATAGCTGTCTTCAAACTCAATTTGCCGGCGATCCTGAAGTCCGATTGGGGCGTTCTACACACCATTCTCTTCATCTTGAAAAGAGATTCAAGGAGCATAAAAGTCAAGGAAGATCAAGCAAGAGCAAGATTAATTCTTCCGGGTTTTATCTAGTTTTTGTTAGATTGAACATGTCTTATTTTGCTTATATTTATTTAGATTATCTGTCTATGGATAGCTAAATTTATAGAATCCTAGGGATAAAAGTAATTGACTCTATGTAGTTCTTTTTATTTTGTTTAATGTTCAGAACTCGTTTTACTTTAATTATTACTTGGTTTATATTTAACTGCTTGGTTGTTACTTTGATTTTTGTTAATCTCTTATCAGTGATGACTTTGAGTGGTTTATATTTTATGTGTCAATGCAATATTTGTGACATGAGTGTTGATACACTATAGGAATAACTCCTAGTAGAGCTTGAGTCGGATGAACATAGAACTAAATAATTAGAATTACTAATGAGTTGATGAAATCACTACCCTAGGATTCCCTTGTCTCATCTGCTTTCTCAAACCAAGTTAACTGCAAACTGCGAAGCTGTTTCACTGTTTTCATTTAATTGCTTTCTTTACTTGCTTTTATTTTCTGTTTTTCTTAGTTTAATCAAATCTCAACTTTATGTCCAAATAGTATTTGAGACTGAGTATGTGGTAGACAGTTTGTAAATTTATTCCCCGTGTTCGATATCCCGGTACTGACCTTTAGCTATACTAGATCTACCCTGTATACTTGCAGGTATATTTAGTGCTAATAAAAAGTGCATCGAGTTTTTGGCGCCGTTGCCGGGGAATACTTTTACGGATAGATTGATATCACAGAAAGGGAGATAATACTACTTTGGAATTTACTGCTTTGTTTTTTTATTTTATTTTTTTTTTATTTTTTTATTTTATTTTATTTTTAAAAGTTTATTTTGTTTGGTGATTAGCAATGGGGGAAATGACTAAAGAATTGACAGCCATGAGAATGAGGATCGAGAAGATCGAGTTGTCAAGAAGAGAGAAAAGTGAAGCTACTACTATGGAGGACATGCACTATGGCCATCAAGGATATCAGAATGGATACTTCAATGAATATTATGACCCTAGTCAGGGGGATCATAATTATAATAATTGTTCTGATTATTTTTATCCTCCGAATTTTTCAAACGATAATGGTGGTTTTGGCAAATCAAATGTAGGTGCAGAAGAGGAAATTAGCGGAAGGGATCTGCTAATAATCGAATTCATGTTGGGTAAGATGAGGGATGAGCGATGGATTCGGATAGAAATCCAAATTGAGAATCTTGAAGCCATGATTAAGAAGCTTATATAGCCTTAATGATCTCCTTACAAACATCACTTTTCAACATGGCTACCTCATTTTTCATGTAACAATTCTAACAATGCTTTGCAACCATGTCTAGGATTTCCAGGTGAACACCAAAAGATTGATGAGCCCAAAAAGCAGATCACTAATGACCTATTGGCATCTTTTATGGAGAACACTAAACAAATCAACAGGTTGGAGGCCACAGTTGCTACCATGAGCTCCACTGTCATGTCCATGAACACCCAACTTGCCAACATGGCAAGCATGCAGTTCCAGCAAAAGGGAGAACCCACAGCCCAGAGTGTTGAACCAAACAAAGAAGAGTGCCCGAAAGCTACCCCAATCTTGACTTCTCTTCAACCACAAATTCCTTTATCTTCACAGAAAAAGCCTAAGCTGAATAAGTAGTTTAAAAAATCATTTGATGTGTTTTGCAAGGCACAGAGTAATTCCCACTTAGCAGCAGCTCGACAACGTGTTCCCAGTTATACCAACATGCTGAAAGAAAAGGTTGATAAGAAAAGAAACTTGAATGATATTGAAGAAATCCAGTTATCAGCTAATAGTGGGGACATCATTGTAAACCATCGGGTTGTCAAGCAAAAGCATAAAAATCAGTTCCTCATATCGCGTACACTTGGGGAAGCACCAGCAGGTAAGGCTTTGTGTGATTTACGTGAGACCGTTAATTTAACGTCTTTGTCTGTTTTTGTGCAGTTTAACATAGGGAATCTAAAACCATCAACAATCAAGCTGAAAATGGGGGATGAAATAATTGCACATGCTATTAGTATAGTTGAAGATGTCTTGGTGAAAGTTGACAATTTTCATTTTCCTATAGATTTTTTGGTGGTTAACATGCAGGCAGACAAGAGTGTTCCACTTATCCTTGGTTAACACTTCCGGCGACCGCCGGCGCTTAGCGGAGATAAAGAAATGCCCGGAAACCGTTGGGATGTTCATGGCGACCGCCAAAAGGATTCAGAAGAAGCTTCTGGACAACGCGCGGCGACCGCCGGCCAAGGTGTGGCGGCCCACCACAGAAACGCGGCGCGCGACAGCTGTCTTCAAACTCAATATTCCGGCGATCCTAAAGTCCGATCGCGGCTTTCTACACACCATTCTCTTCGTCTTGAAAAGATATTCAAGATGGTGCCAAGATCACCTCAATCGGAGTTCTGTGGAGGGAGTTCTGGCCGTTATACCAAGGTCGCGCAAAGCTACCAGCTGCAGTCTAGGCGGAAATTTAAAGAAGGAAAGAAGATATTGCCTTGTGAAGCCAAATCTTTTCCTTCTACTATGGGGAACGAAAATTTCATCTTTCCTATTGCTTGGAGGAGACTTTTTAACAAATTTAAATCCTTCTCAAGCCTATAAATACCCCATAACCTAATTCATATTATTCACCAATCTTAGAGCCTTAATTCCATCCCCTACCTTACAAATAAATTCCTCCATCTTCTACAAGGAGCATAGAATTCAAGGGAGATCAAACAAGAGGAAGATTAATTCTTCCGGGTTTTATCTAGTTTTTGTTAGATTGAACATGTCTCATTTTGCTTATGTTTATTTAGATTATCTGTCTATGGATAGATAAACTTATAGAATCCTAGGGATGAACGTAATTAACTCTATGTAGTTCTTTTTATTTTGTTTAATGTTCAGAACTCGTTTTACTTTAATTGTTCCTTGGTTTATATTTAACTGCTTGGTTGTTACTTTGATTTTTGTTAATCTCTTATCAGTGATGAATTTGAGTGGTTTATATTTTATGTGTCAATGCAATATTTGTGACATAAATGTTGATACACGATAGGAATAACTTCTGGTAGGGCTTGAGTCGGATGAACATAGAACTGAATAATTAGAATTACTAATGAGTTGATGAAATCACTACCCTAGGATTCCCTTGTCTCATCTGCTTTCTCAAACCAAGTTAACTGCAAACTGCGAAGCTGTTTCACTGTTTTCATTTAATTGCTTTCTTTACTTGCTTTTATTTTCTGTTTTTCTTAGTTTAATCAAATCTCAACTTTAAGTCCAAATAGTATTTGAGAGTATGTGGTAGACAGTTTGTAAATTTATTCCTCATGTTCGATATCCCGGTACTGACCTTTAGCTATACTAGATCTACCATGTATACTTGCAGGTATTTTTAGTACTAATAAAAAGTGCATTACCCTTCCATAATTAATTAATCTGAAAATATTTTCCATGTGGAAAATTTTGGACCACTCATTTAATAAAAATGAGTGGCTAATAATGCATCTTAATTCTCAATTGAGCTAAAACATCTCAATTGATCACAATCCTATATATATATATATAGGGGAGCACTAGGGTGCAACCTTATTTAGATTACCAACATCCATCTTATTCCAGCCCTTAGATCTTATAATAGGCGGCTGTGATTGATTTCTAAAAACAGAGAATAGATTGCATTTTTGTGCTGTGAATATTGCTTGACAAGGGTAATTTTGTCACATTACAGTAGTTTAATTTGAATCAGTTTTGGTATATCCCACTAATTCAGACGCAGAAACGGAAATGAACCTCTTTCTCCCCAGTCCTCCATTACTCTTGCCTCCAACTACTAAATCATTTTGGCCTGCCTTGATTTTCAGAAACCTTAGGCGGCGATTTCTTCTATCCCTAACATCTGTTCTATTTTATTGTGCGATTTCCTGCAGTTATACAGAGACGAGAGTTGGGGATTTTACGACGTTTTACCAGTCTATTTTGGGTTGTTTTCTTCAGCGCGACGACAGTAAGAGCAATTCTCCATGATTTAAGGTAACGCGTTTTGTTGATTTCTTTTTCTTGTTAATTTTTGTCGTTGCGATTTTGGTTGATTGTAGCTATTGCGGCGACTTGATGTTGATTGTCCCGATTTTGAGGTGTTTCCAATCATTTTTCTGCTGCCTCGATTTGGTGTTGTCAATCTTAGTTGGGTCTGTTTTTTTTCTCTCTCAAAGATGCAATTCATGACTCTTAAATATTTATGAGATTTAGTGTTCTGTTTTGGTATTGGGCATGATAATTGCCTGATCTTCTCTCTATTCTTTGCTTTGTATACATGTCTGTGTTGAGTAATGCATATTGAGTTCAATAATATGCAGTTTATGTTTCTTGCTAAAAAATTTGCATGTTCTACATTCATTTATTGCATACTAATGCATTGCGTATTGCATGTTCATGAAATTCTATGTTTATATGCATTTTATTTTTTCTTTGGAATATTTGCATGTCTTACACTATGGTATTGCATACTAATGCATTATATATTGCATTTTTTGAAGTTCTATACAATATGCTCTATATTCCATATTCAATTCGATTTTGTGCAGCTTGTGTTACTTAAATTTGCATGTTTTATAGTAATGGATTGCATAATAATTCATTATGTATTGCATGTTTGTGAAGTTCTATACGACACGCTCAAATTTGTATATTATGTTCAATTATGTGCAATTTATGTTCGTTTCTAAATATTTGCATGTCTTACAATTAGTTATTGCATCTAATGCATTATGTATTGCATGTTATTGAAGTTCTGTGTATGTTTTGCAATGTAATGGGCAAAAAAGTAAGGTGACGACTGAGCACGAGGAGGAACATGATTTCAGTTCCGAAGATTTGGAGGGTAGTTGCGGCCTCAAGCCACTTTGAGGAAGGGGCGAAAGAAGGGACCTATTGATGTTGGAAACATGATTTACGTTTGATCAACACAACTCCAAATGTGACTGGTTTCCCATGGTTGTCATTTTCAGTGAAAGGAGAAAAGATCATACAATATATCCAAATATTGCTCGAGTATAATGCAATATACAATGCTAGTGGAAAAATTACACATTCAAAATAAGTTATTCATATGTAACCTATGCAAAATTCGTATGAGTAAAATGCAATATCCAAAGCATAATAATACAATCTGGGAGTTATATTCATATGAAATTAAATTAAAAATGCCAATCCTAGTAGAAAATTAACACATCCAAAACAAGTTATTCATACATAATAAGCAAAACTCATATGAGTAAAATGCAATATCCAAAGCCTGATAATGCAATCTGAGAGTTATAATTGTAGTATGAAATTAAAGTGACAATATAACCAGGGATTAGCACATGCATTCAAAATATGTTATTTATGAGTAATATGCAAAAATCGTATAAGTAAAAATGCAATACCCAAGACATATGATGCAATATGAGTGTTACAACTGTAAGTAAATCACGGGTAAAATTACAAGGGAGCAAATTAGAAAATCAATGTAAATTAAGGAAAGAGAATCACCAATATTTTGTTTTATAAAGGAAATAAATAAGGTGTGGAACTGGTATATTATTAAACGTAAAAATTGGAAAACAAAAAATTATCTTATTAATAAAATTATCTTATTAACAAAACTTACCTCATTCTTAAATATGAAACTGTCGTGGATATCATTATAACTAATTAAAATAACATTACTTTTATACCCTTCCATGCATATAAATACTATATGTGGCTTTTCAAATCTGCCATGTGGCAGATTGTAGAACATTTGATTTGTGTATCTAATGGAAGATAATGGAAGTATCTTAGGGGAATTGCTAGAATGACAACGCTAGTTTCAGTGACACTGTGCCACCAATCTTAAGCGTTAGATTTGGCATGAGATTCAATTTTAAAATGACATCTGGCATTTTAGAGTTATTATTAAAATGAATAAAAATATTGCTAAAGGCTATTTCTGGAATTCACAATTGCAGCGGTTTATTCTGAAACGCAATTCACGGTATTTCTTCCTTCTCTCTTTCTTCTATTTTCGGCATTTATCTCAGAAATCTGTATATAAAAACGCCATAGCTATATTCAGTGTGTGCGATTGTTTTAATCTTAAGCGCTATTTCCATTCTCTTCTCTGAAATTTTTCCTTCAATATTAAGTCAATCTATGGAGAATGATGTTCCCGCTGATATCCATTTCACTGATTTTGAAGACAATTTAGGAGGATACTGAATTTTTGTGTTACTTCTGTCTATCTTCAGTCGTTAGTCAATCCATGGAGAATGATGTTCCCTTTGTCACGAATATGACCTATTTTGCAGGCGGTAAGAATAATTTCTAATCATGTAATTGTGTTTTTAGATTTTGTTGGTTATCTATGTGATTCAACTTTATATAATTGTGGAGTGTATTTTTTTATATGTGAACTCAAATTCTGACAGATCGTGTAGGATGTCGCAAAGCAAATTGCACTGTTATTAATTTGTTGTGTTGCTTTCTGATGGTGATCCATTTGCATTGCTTAGTTGATAAAATATATTTGCTTTGTTAAATATGTTTTGTTGCTAAATTAGTTGGCTCCATTTACTTTTGCTACTGTTACAATATCTCATATTGCTTGCTTAAAATTATTAATTGACAAACAATTGCAGAGACAAATATACTGTATTGCTTCATTGTTTGAATGACAATGCTTGTTGTGCTTTAATTCTACTGTGAGTTTGCCTCTCCAGTTTCCTTGATGTAATACCATTTGTTGCTTGCTTCTTTTGATAGTATTGCTTTTTGTATATCCTACGCAGCTGCTTGTGTCCTCGAGTGCCCTGACAAACTAAAACCATTCGTTGGCAAGAAATTCAACACTTTGGACGCCGAAATTGCTTTCTACGATGCTTATGCTCGTGAAGCTGGCTTCGATGCCCGGAAACGTGGAATCAAATCTTCACGTGAGTGTGTTACTTGGCAATATATTGTGTGCAACAGAAAAGGGTTGAAGAATGGGATTGAAATGGATCACATTCATGCTCGTGAAGGATTTATTAACAAGCGCAGAAGAACCTCTAAAAGATGTGACTGTAAGGCTAGAATCTCATTGTGGCTAGAAGGATTTTAATTACTATCCACTGTATCTCAGTTGCAGAACTTATTACCAATTGATGGGATATATTCATTTTACTGTTTGATTAAGTTTATGTATTTGCTTAGATTGCTTGGACACATTCAATTTATTGCTTGTTAATGTTTATAGTTTTGCTTGGATTTAATATAAGCAATTGCTTGCATATATATAGGATTGCGTGTTAATATCGCTTTAGTTGCCGGTAGATCCAAATGAATACTTTTGTTAGTAGAATGTTGTAGACAACACTTATAACCAAATGCTTGGTTACATTAAATTTAATGCTTAATTATGTTTATGGATTTGCTTGGTTGATATTGCATTACTTTATTTTGCTTTTCTAATTAGTGTTCAAACATATTTCACTTTATTGTTTGTTAATGTTTATGGTTTCGCTTGGATTTACTATAAGCATTTGCTTGCATATACAGGCTTGCATGTTAATATCGATTTAGTTGCTGATAGATGCGAATGAATAATTTTGTTAGTAGAATGTTGTAGACTGTACTTATAACCAAATGCTTGGTTACGTTAAATTTAATGCTTGATTATGTTTATGGATTTGCTTGGTTGGTATTGCATTAATTTATTTTGATTTCCTAATTTCAACTATTCGAACATATTTCGCCATAAAGAAAAGAACAGAAAAACGAATAACAAAATTTTAAAACAAAAAAACCCTTAAACCAAAACTGACCAATATTCAATACAAAGTAATTGTCACTTTTCAAAATCAATGTAATTCATCATTCAAGGTTTTGGAAAAATTGCCACCATCTTTTCAACATCAACGGTTCCTTTACTTTGTGCCTCTTACATGTGGCTTGTTGTTGTTCTCATCATGTAATCAATGACCTTGTTTTCGTTACTATAAACCATAGCTGTAACGAATTTCGCACGGAGCAATTGGAATGCCTTCGATGGCTTGTTGGTAAGGTTGCACTTCCAATCTTTAACCTTTAAAGCAAGCAAATATGCAGCCATAAATAAGCAAAAATGTAAAATGAACTTACACCCAAGCAAACAATAACAAAGAACCAAGCAACAAACAAAATAAGAACAAGCATTTCTTAATGCCCACAAAAACGTAATCAAAATGTATGAAAGAGGGTCTATCATCATACCAAGGATTTTTTAACTCTAGAAAAAGCAAAGAATCAATCTTCAATAAGCAACCAAATACATTTTTAAAAGCACCAACATTTTCCTAACTCTACAATAAGCAAAGTCAATATTCAATAAGAGGATACAAACATGTTAATGACACCCAAGCAAACAACATTAAAGAATAAAGCAACAAAAACACTTAAAACAAGCTATTCTAAATGACCAAAAAAACATAACAAAAACGTTTGAAACAGGGTCGATCATGAGACCAAGCATATCCTAACCTTAGAATAAGCAAAGAATGAATATTCAATAAGCAAACAAATACTTTTAAATGACACCCAACACTTCCTAACATTTGAATAAGCAAAATATCAATCTTCAATAAGCAAACAAATTGATTTTAATGAGACCCAAGAAAACTACAACATAGTACAAAGCAACAACAACACTTAAAACAAGCAATTCTAAATGTGTATTTAAATCAAACGTGTAATTTTCTATCATCATACCAAGCATTTTTTAACTGTAGAAAAAGCAAAGAACCAATCTTCAATGAGCAACCAAATACATTTTTAAAAGCACCCAGCATTTTCCTAACTCTACAATAAGAAAAAAATCAATATTCAATAAGAGGATACATACATTTTAATGACACCCAAGAAAACAACATCAAAGAATAAAGCAACAAAAACACTTAAAACAAGCTATTCTAAATGACCAAAAAAACTTGACAAAAACGTTTGAAACAGGGTCGGGCATGAGACCAAGCATTTTCTAACCTTAGAATAAGCAAAGAATGAATATTCTTTAAGCAAACAAATACTTTTTAATGACACCCAACACTTCCTAACATTAGAATAAGCAAAATATCAATCTTCAATAAGCAAACAAATTGATTTTAATGACACCCAAGCAAACTATAACATAGTACAAAGCAACAACAACACTTCAAACAAGCAATTCTAAATGTGTATTTAAATCAAACGTGTATTTAAATTTTTGCAACAAAACAACCAACAAAATCAGATCATGCTCCAGATTAAGCAAAAAATCCAATTCTATGAACAAAACAACAGACACATCATTATCTAACTCTAGATTAAGCAAAAAATCCATCTTTCAATTTTTTGTTTTGTTCAATTTAACACAGCCGATTAAGCTAAAAATCCATCTTTGGATTTTTTGTTTTGTTCAATCTAACTCTAGAATAAGCAAAAAAATCCTTATCTATGCTACAGCATCAACCAAGAATATAGAAAAAAAGCAAACAAGAACATAGAACAAAGTATCAAACAAGCCCTAGGAATCAAGGTTTACGCATGCAATCCAGAAACTAAGTGAAAACAGGTACGATAACTTACCGATAATGACCCAGAAATCCCTGAAGAGCGCCGATTTCAAGCTTCAATCGCCAATTTAAAACTTCAATGGTCGTTCACGGGAGAACCACAAACCGCTGGGGGGAGGATTTCAAACTCCAACCACCGATTTTCAAGCTTCTGATTGGGCAATTGCACACGGAAAAGAAGAGAACCACAAATCGCTGGGCGAGGATTTCGGTGAGAGCAAGCAGTCTAGGGTTTGCTTAAATAGATGAAGAAACACGGTGGATGATCGGATTTGCATAAATTGGTAGATGATCAGATTGGGAGATTGGGAGATTTGGAGAGAGAAACGATTCAGTTTCTCACCTAGTGGGCATACGTTATA
This sequence comes from Salvia hispanica, assembly GCF_023119035.1. Lineage (NCBI taxonomy): Eukaryota > Viridiplantae > Streptophyta > Magnoliopsida > Lamiales > Lamiaceae > Salvia > Salvia hispanica. Next base: position 40,183,884 of record NC_062965.1, read on the forward strand.
GCTTGGTGGTAGAGAAAGGATGAATAAGCGCCCAAAAATACCGCGATTTACCATTCCCTATTCGAATTTAATTGCAAGCAGAAAGACAAAATTACCTTGCAAAGCGATCCATTATTCACGACCAAACAATCCATGCTCTATTTCTAAAATCCAATCTAAGCCATCTATATAAGAGATCTGACGGTTAATAACAGTGTTACATTGTCACTTTAATCTAGGTGCCACCCTAGTGTGCCCCAGTATCTTAGTATATAAAACTTAGTTATATATATATATATAGGGGCGCACTATGGTCCATAAGGCAAATTTTGTCAAAAATCAAAGAAAATCTCAGCCCTTGGATCCTTAGATTGGATGGTTGTGATCATAATATCGGACATACATTATTATACAAAAAGTGTTACATTACTAACTAGGCTACATTATTATACTGCACAATCTACATTATTAGACAAAAGCGCATTACATTATTAGCCGAACTACATTATTAGACTACATAATCTACATTATTAGATGACATCAATCCAATCTAACGGTTACATCACTGGATCCAATGGCTGAGATTTGCTATGATTTTTGACAGAATTTCACTTATGGACCTAATCACATCCCTATATATATATATATATATATATATATATATATAGGGGAGCATTACTAGGGTGCCCCTTATTTAGAGTCACAACGTACAACCAATCTGGTGCTGCCATGTGGCACAAAACATGCAATATTTTAAACACAAAAATGTAATCTAGTTGTATATGCATTTCCGCAGATTGGATTTTTGTTGTAGGTAAATTGCATTTTGTAGTGTTGAGTTCACGACCGTAGTTAGCTAAGGATAGCATAACCCGGTTTATCGCGACTAAGGAGGGATTATAAGAAGCGGGAATAGAAATTAGGGGAGGTTAAGGTCAAGACATAGAATACACACAAATTATAATAATAAAGGATATTACTTAGCAAAATATACTCGATCAAGGGGACTCGAGAGACTGTTCTTACAAGTTCGACTTATACGAGTTTAGAAATTTAATAATAAGCGAGGCCTTATTAATGGCACAGCGGAAGCAAAAGAACGCGGTTCATGTGTGGAGACATGAACCTCCGAGAGTTTTATTCTTATATAGCTACTAGTCTGCCCTCCACAGCACTTGATCCACCCTTCCACGATCAACCTGCATATTTAGAAATATATGCAGGGCTGAGTACGAAGGTACTCAATGAACACATTGCCGAAAAATACACATATACATTAAAAAAAAATATATTGTCAGGCCATTACCATAGTAACACTCAGGGGTTTTATTGAAAAGACCTGAGCTTACTAAAATATTCACATTGGGCCCTTTTTCCTGTACTTAGCCATATCTGATCATCTTGTGCCGCTGAGATGGTGATCTCATACGGTCACCTTCCCTGCCCAACAGGACAGAGGTATCCTTGTGCCGGGAAGGTGGCCACCTTCCACGGTCACCTTCTCTGCCGTCCGTTCACGGCCAGAGGTATCCCGTGTACACTAGTCCGAGCGGGGACACCACCCTCACTGGGACCCGAATTCGACTTATATATATATATCATCATTCATAATTCACTTGGCCTTAGCCAACAGATAGGCATCATACACAAAACATTTATGGCGAGACAATATCAATAAAATCACGAACATGTGTTCGAGTTTTCACAAAATATAATTTGTATTTTTAGTATAAGAAAGCTCACCTTGATCGCCTAGTTTTCCTTACTTGACTCTTTCGTTCCGATTCTACTTGCGAACGTACCCTTTTAAAATATCACAAATGGGAAAGTACTATTTTAGTCTTAAAAGTATTCTAATTAAATTAGAGAACATGCCTCGAGCTTAATCTCTAAAAAAAATACTAATACTAATAATAATAATAATTATTATTATTATTATCTTTATCAATATTTCTAAAAAGCTTGTTTTATTTAGTATTGCTTCCTTTGCGATTCCCGTGTTCCGACGGAATAACTAAAATTCATGCAAAACTATAGTAATTCGTTTATCTTACTAAATCATTTTAGCTTGGGCCCATAAGTAATTAAATTCAAATTTGGCAATTCTTTAATTACTTTCTACATTACTTTTACAACATCAATTAAAGGAACCCAATTATATTATTTCAAGCAGTTGGGCTCAAATTAATTTGTATGGTCCATCTAATTAATTTAGGAGCCCAATTAAAGGAAACCCACATTCAAAGTCCCTAGCCTTCTTCTTCCTCCCTCATTCATCTAGGAGAAAGAACTCTCCCTCTCTCTCTCCGCCTTGTTACTGCCGCCGCCCAGCTCCAGCCCCGCCGTCCTCCTCCGCCTCCGACGGCGCCACTCTCCTCTTCCTCATCTCTCCCTCCCTTCTCTCTTTCTCTTTCCACAGATCTCTGCAGACCTCCGTGTCCCCCCACTCCCCCGTCGTCGACCTCAGGCCCGCCGTCGCGCCACCGCCACCACGGTTCTGCCCCAGCCGCCGACGCCGACCCCCTTCCGGATCTGCCGTGGCTGAGAACACGGCGGCTCGCCGCGGCGGCCTCCCCCTCTTCCTCTCTCGGTTCTCCTCCCTTCACCGCCGGCATGCACTACCTCCGCCTCCGACGCCGTTCTCCAACAGATAGGGATCAACCTTCTTTTGTTCATCTATTTTCCCTCTCTCTCCCTTTTACTTTATCAAGATTTTAATTTTTATTTTATTTATTTATTTATTTATTTATTTTTTTGATGATGAAACTTGAAATTTCCAAAATTTCAGATTTTAAGAATGAAAACAGTGACGATTTTCGGAGTGTGGGCTGTTGATTGTCGGCGACGGAGTGCCGAGGTTGCTGTCGGAAGTCTCTCCGACAAATTCCTATGTTATTCAAGCTAAGTTCTTAGTACCCCTTAAAGTCTGCCATTTCTAAGTTCTTGAGAGGCTATAGCAACTAAGTTCTTGAGATGCTAAATTTACATATACGCAATTCCATTAGATACTAATTTGGCATTTTGGACAGAGGTTGCTTTATACCTATATGCAGCATGTTGGATACTAAATTTGTGTCTTGAGCAGAAGCGTATTTGCCTATATGTGAAATATTCATGGATGCTAAATTGGTGTTTGGGGCAGTGGCTATGTTGTTCTTATGTGTCATGTTGAGAAAGTGGGAGAGAAAAGTAAGGTTGTTGGTGCTCATTTAGACAGTTTTTACGATAGGTTTATATTAAGAGAGAGGGGTCTTGTAGTTTTTACCTTGAAAGGTACTAGGTGGGGCTTTTGCTCCTGCAAAGGTTGTCCTCTTCCTTAGTTCCCTTCGTATGTATATTTATGTATATTGTCAGAATCTCTGGTTGGGTAGGTGATAGAAAACGAAAGGTTGCTATTGAAAGCTTACCTACCTTTGTGTAAAGCTCTTTACTTGTCTGAAATCTCCACACTTTACTATCCTTGTCCTTTGTATACTGTTATAAGTGGTTAGTGAGTTGAGTTTCTCCTAAAAGAGTGGTGTTGTAAGGGTTTCTAGCTATTTATATGGACTGCTTAAAGTAGTCACTTGCTAGACAATGTATTAAATGCAGCTGATCCTTCTGGCACCAAATATCCCTTTGCAGAGATATTCATCATTACTGAGTAAAATATCCTATGTGGAAATTATAAAAAAAGAGAAGGGAGAATATAGACCATTGGTTTGGTCTGTCCTTCATTAAATGCCTCTGAGCATAGAATCCTTACAGATATGAGACGTTTCATTTATCTCAGGAGGCTTATATATTTGAATTGCTTAATAATGATTAAAAGTTATACGTGTGACATGTTTCTTTCTCCTCTTTTTTTTTTTTTTTTTAGGAATTAATTCTATTTGGAGAGATATTGCCATCGTGCGACGACGGACATTCCCTATAACAATTTGGATTGTTGAGATGGCGCTTTCGGAGTTTGAGCGTCATTTATTGTAATAGATTAGATTTGTGAAATTGGACCTTTGTCGGATGTATCAGATATTAGTTTTGGTTTTGAGATCTTATTTCTTTATTTGTTATACCCATATATGTGTGTGTATATATATATATATTATTTACTACCTACTCAACGTCAAAATAAACAATAATGAAATTCTATCGTGATCCCGATTTAATCACAAAGTCATTTATATATATAATTAAGCCAATACTGGTATTTTTAATAACAATGTCTTAGCGGGTTGTTACATACTATCCCCCTTAAAAGAAATTTCGTCCCGAAATTTAAGAATTACTTAGGAAAAAGCTCGGGATATTTTTCCTTCATCTTCTCTTCCAGCTCCCAGGTTGCCTCCTCCTGTCCGTGATTTTTCCACAAAACTTTCACCGTAGAAATCGATTTATTTCGGAGTTGTTGCACCTTCCTATCCAGTATTGCCACCGGCTTTTCTTCATAACTCAGGTCGGGTTCCAGAGCGATTTCTTCGTGACGAATCACATGTTTTGGGTCGAACACGTACCGTATTTTCTCCAGAGCCTCATCATCTCTTTGTGCGTCAACTATTCGTTTTCTCAGATCGGGTTCTAGTACCAAAGTGGCGATCCTTGCTTCCACCGTTTCTGGTGCGTGCACTATCTCTATCCTCATTCTGGTGAATTCCCGTATCAGTGCTTCCTCTTGGATGGCCAGGCCCGCCAGTTGTTGAGATTTTCGACTCAGCGCATCGGCTACCACATTGGCTTTGCCAGGGTGGTAATTTATGCTGCAATCATAATCTTTTACCAGCTCGAGCCATCTCCTCTGTCGCATGTTCAGGTCCTTTTGTTCGAAAAAGTACTTTAGGCTCTTGTGGTCGTGTAAGAAAATCTCGTACTTAACTCCATATAGGTAGTGCCTCCAAATCTTGATTGCATGGACTACAGCTGCCAATTCCAGGTCGTGGGTTGGGTAATTCAGTTCGTGGGGTCGGAGTTGTCTTGAAGCATAAGCTATTACCTTCCCGT
>NC_062965.1:40188939-40271185 GCF_023119035.1 Salvia hispanica
GTAGCCCTGAATAGCAGATATGAAAGCATCAAGAAGGAGATTCTAAGGATGGAACCACTTCTCTCTGCAGAAGCTGCATACGCCATCCTCCGGCGAGAAGACGTCCGATCAAGCGTTCTCCAGACGGAGGACTCCGGCGCCCAGGGAGTCGGGGCAGGCTTAGCCGTGACCCCTCCATGGCCAAACTCGGCGGCACACCGGAACCCCACTCAACGAAGCAGCGCCGGAAATAGTGGAAATTGGAGTAGACGACCACCGGAGGAGGACAAGTCGAAGCTAATGTGCTCTCACTGTGGAAAGAAAAAACACACTCGTGAGACATGCTTTGAGCTCCACGGATACCCGGAATGGTGGCAGGAGAGGAAAGCTAAGAACAATCCACCGTCGGCGCCGTTCAGAGGGGGTCGGGCGGCTGCAGCTGTTGCCGGAGGAGAGAGAGCACCGGCTGCCACCATCGGGAGCAACCAAGAGGCCGCTGTCAACCAAGGCGGAAACTCGGGAGCAGAGGGAAAGATGGTCGGAGTGGCATCAGTCGCCAGAGGAGGCGGCGCGGCTTCTCCGGTTGGGGAGTCGAATGAGATGGAGGCGCCTAATTTAGGCGGAGGTAAATTAGGGCTTGAGAGTTTTTTCTCAGATCCCCAACACTTTACACTACTACATAATGAACCCCCTATGTTTGTTAATACTAAATGCCACCCACCAGATCCCGGAATATTGCAAACTCAGCCCCAAACTTTGATAAATCCTAGAAAATGCACTATACAGCCAAGAATTATCAATACAGACCCTAAAATTGATGGAAATTATCAGGCAACCCCACTACTTTGTGAAAACAGATTTCAAATACTCGAAAACTTGCCTACTTCGTATGCCCTAGATATCGATCACCACTGCCCAATATATCAGGATAATTGGGCTACGAAAAACCCGCACCATTTGATAAGTCAAAGCAATGCATAATCAATACCGTATGCTCAATGCTAACCTACATTGATTAAGAAATAAATATTTATCAAGACCTCGCCTTTCAGTAGATAGCCCAAGGCAAGTCTTGCTGTTAGATCCGTTCAGTGCTATACCACACCAATGTCATCTTATTTCAGTAAGGCTTAGAAATATACGGACTGACATTGCAACCTTTCTCGATGGGTAGTCTAATTCCATCTAGGTTGTGAAATTCATATTTTTCTTTGTTTAGAACTGACCGTATTACCTTAAAGTGGACGACGCCCACAACCGGTCTACTAAAACAAAGACTTAGACTTTGTTAAGTTAACTTATACATTTAAACATGCATTAACATCCATTAAATGTAAAACATAACAACATTATGACAAAAATAATCTGTTTTATTCATTGGAAAATAAAATAAGAGTTTTACAGTATTCAATCACTCGAAACGTGATTTCTAGTATACAAACTCTAACAAAAGTCACATTCAAACGGCCAGTGGAGAATTTACCTCTGTAGAGGGAGCCGGGACTGTCAGAATTTCATCTGCTCTGACTTTATCTAATTGTTTATATGTTCCCTCCATGTCGCATAAACTGTTGTCAATTAGTCATGTGACAAAGGAATTAAATTGTACTCTTTTGATGCAACCAAATTTTTGTCTACTGCAGGATATCAGGACAGGGGAAATTATTGGACGTGGCACTGAGCGGGATGGGCTGTATTATGTGGACGAAATAGCAGAACACGGAACTGCTTTGCTAACTCAAGGGAATGCTGATAGAGAAGCATGGCTCTGGCATCGTCGTTTAGGACATCCGTCTACGGGTTATTTGAAAATCCTTTTTCCTAAATTTAGTCAAGATTTGCATTGTGAAACTTGTGTGTTGGCTAAAAGCCATAGACATTCTTATAAATCCAATAATACCCGTGTTGACTCCTTGTTTTCTCTTGTTCATTCTGATGTGTGGGGTCCCTCTCCAGTGATGAGGGGACAAGGGTTCAAATATTTTCTTCTCTTTATAGATGATTGTACTCGTATGACCTGGGTCTACTTTATGAAACACAAGAACGAGGTTTTTGAACATTTTACCCACTTTCATGCCCTTGTTCAAACTCAATTCCAGAAAAATATAAAAATCCTTCGATCAGATAATGGGGGAGAGTTCGTCAACTCAAAAATGAAAACCTTCTGCCATTCTAAGGGACTAGTTCACCAAACTACTTGCCCATATACCCCAGAGCAAAATGGAGTATCTAAAAGGAAAAACCGTACTCTCCTAGAAATGGCTCGAGCCATGCTCATTGAATCCAACACACCTAGACACTTCTGGCCTGAAGCTATTGCCGCATCCGTTTATCTAGCAAATCGGTTACCCTCTAGCACCCTAGACCTCCAAACACCACTAGAGGTCCTCTCAACTTTAGCACAAATCCCACAACCTTTGACCCTTAAGCCTCGAGTATTTGGATGCTCAGTTTTTGTCCATATACCAAAACATGAGCGAACCAAACTCTCACCTTGCGCCATAAAATGTGTCTTCGTGGGGTACGGGCACTCTCAAAAGGGATATCGGTGCTTTGATCCTAAGTCCAATCACATGTTCACCACCATGAACTGTGATTTCCTCGAAACAGATTATTTTTTCCACCACCTTAGCGGCCAGGGGGAGAGTGAAACTGACCCACTAAGCCGGTTTCCAACGTTAAGCCCTTCAGCAGCATTGACATCACCGGAACAAGGACCAGAAATACAGCCATCACCAATCAGTGAGCCCATCCAAGAAATTCCCCTACTGGTATCCGCTGTAAGTACTTCTGATACCTCTCCAGAGCATATCAATACTAGCATTGGTGAGACTGACCCTGAGACAGATATTGAGCCCGAAACTGAGTCGCAAGATGAAGCTGAAATTTACGATTTATTGGAGGAACAGATAGGTGAAGGAGTTGGAGGATATAAATTACCAGCAAGGCCCAACAGAGGAGTCCCACCAAAGAGATATAGTCCAGAGATCATTGGCAGGAAATCTAAGTACTCCGTGGCGAACTTAGCCAAAGGCCACCTTTCAGAAATGGCTCACGCATTTGAGGCTGCGCTATATGAGGAAGAGGAGATTCCTTGTACTGTTGAAGAAGCTTGGAGACACAAACACTGGCGTGAGGCAATGTTGAAGGAAATGGGAGCTCTAGAAAAAAACGGCACTTGGGAAAAGTGCAAAATACCAGATGGGAAGAAGGAAGTTGGGTGCAAGTGGGTGTTCACTATCAAACGAAGACCAGATGGATCGATAGAGAGATACAAGGCACGACTGGTTGCAAAAGGATACACACAAACGTACGGAGTCGATTACAATGAGACGTTCTCCTCGGTAGCAAAGATGAATACCATTCGAACCTTACTTTTAGTTGCTACAAATTGAGACTGGCCTCTGCACCAATTCGATGTGACAAATGCATTTTTACATGGGGAACTAAAAAGAGAAGTATACATGGAAGCACCCCCAGGATTCTCTGAGGGATTTAAGAAGGGAGAAGGATGTCGGCTGAAGAAGACTCTTTATGGACTCAAGCAGTCACCAAGAGTCTGGTTTGGGAGATTCAAAGAAGCCATGAACAAGTATGGTTTCAAGCAGAGCAACTCGGATCATACTCTATTCATGAAAAGGAGGGGCAACAGAATCACATGCCTGATCATCTATGTAGATGATATGATCATCACAGGAGACGATACAGAGGAAATAGAGAGGCTGAAAGGGAGTTTATTTCAGGAGTTCGAGATGAAAGACTTGGGAAACCTCAAATATTTCCTGGGGATAGAAGTGCTGCGTTCTGAGGGAGGAATTTTTTTGAGGCAAAAGAAATATACCTTGGATATTCTGGTTGAAACGGGTCTGATAGACTGCAAACCCACAAACCCACAGATACACCAATCCTAGTAAATCATGGGTTGCAAATTTCTGAAGAGGCAGAATTAGCAAATCAAGGCCAATACCAGCGACTAGTGGGGAAGCTCATCTACCTCTCCCACACTAGACGTGATATCGCTTATGCCGTGGGAATAGTAAGTCAGTTTATGCATCGACCACAAAAAGACCACTATGAGGCTGCATTAAGGATTGTGAGGTATCTGAAGGGAATAGTTGGGCATGGAATAATGTTTAGAAAAAACGAACATCGAGGAGTATATGGGTTCACCGATGCTGATTGGGCAAGTAATCCAGTCGATCGAAAATCAACGGCTGGATACTTCACATTTGTTGAAGGTAATCTAGTTACTTGGAGGAGTAAGAAACAAAAAGTGGTAGCACTATCAAGTGCAGAAGCTGAGTTCAGAGGGATACGAAGTGGATTGATGGAAATCCTATGGTTGAGGAGGCTGATGAGTGAAATAGGGCTCACTCAAGACAAGAGCCAACTATACTGTGACAATAAGGCGGCAATCTGCATCTCTGAGAACCCAGTACAGCATGATAGAACAAAGCATGTTGAAATGGACAGACACTTCATCAAAGAAAAGCTAGAAAGTGGAGTTGTGGAACTACCGTTTGTCCGGTCAGAAGATCAACTAGCCGATATCCTCACCAAAGCAGTCAACTCAAGAAGTCTCACAAACGTACTTGGCAAGTTGAGTTTCGGAGATCCCACAACTCAACTTGAGGGGGAGTGTTAAGAAAGGAAAAGATAGCAAGGAATAATCCTAATTATCCTCCACAATTATACTCCAAGAATAGAATAGATTGATTGATATTTGATTGATATTGTTCCTTATTTACACATGTATCAACCCTATATAAAGGGTTAGCCTCTGCAGTAATAATAAATCATCAAATTATCAATCTTATTATTCCTCTCATTATTTCTCTATTCCCAAAACATGTCTAATACACCATTCAAGATGGACCATATATATATAGAACATAGATTGCATAAGTTAAAACAAGAATTAATCACAATTAGAGGTGTGAGATAGAAGCTCATCTAACAAATCAGATCCCAAATCTTGAAGAACCACAACATCAGCTTGCTTCTTTCTGCAAGATGGCTGTCTGACCATCTTGTGAGACTCCTTTAGGGCTTTTGCGGGCGACGAGCCCTCTTCGCATCTGAAATTCATCTTCTGCAGCGACTGCACAACTTTCTCCAACGGAAAATTCAGAGAAACGAGAGCACCCCTCGTCGCGAATGCAGCTTGATCATAAGCCAAAGCAGCCTCTTCTGCGGTGTTAAATGTGCCGAGCCAAACCCTCACTCCATGTCTCGTTGAATCCCTAATTTCGGCTGCGTATTTCCCCCACGGCCTCTTTCTAACCCCGATGTATCGCCTTTTCGCGGCCTCCTCGCCCGTGCAGCCGTTGAAACAAAGGATCTTATCGTCTTCTTGCTTCACGATATATGAAGATTTCATTCTTTTGCACTTGCCCTTCTGTGAAGGATGATATATATATACTATATGATTCTGCATTTTATAAGGTTTAGTATTTCTTTTGTTGGGCATGAAAGAAAGATTCCTGGACAAATAGATGCCTTGGTTTTATTATTGCCAATTTGCCATGGCCATATTTTTAATATAGGGAGTATTATTTTCATTTTTTTATTTTTTTAGTGGAGGCATTTAATTAACTCTATATATACGATGATTCATAGATCAATAGATGAGAAATGGTGCAGGGTTTATCGACAAACTTTATTCAATTTTGACTTGTTTGGATGACTTCTTGTTAATTAATTCTAAGCATGTAGTTCAAAATTTTGATATAAAGAATGGACCATATATATATATACTTATGATGCTGTCGCGTCGCATAGAGTAAATGAGTAACTGATGTAAATGAGGGAGACATAAATCTATTATTTCATCCGTCCAATAAGAATATGTATTATTTTTAATTCGTCACATAAGAGTATACACTTTCTAATTTAAAAAAATCTTTTTTCTTTAATAAGACGATACTCATTCTCCACTAATAATACTTTTATTACTTTTTCTTTCAACTCTCTTATACTATCAATTGTATATTAAAACTCATGCCAGCTAAAAGTACATACTCTTGTAGAACGGAGGTTACAAAATAACATTATACTCCCCCCGTCCCGGATAATTCGGGTCACTTTGACCGGGCACGGGTTTTAAGAATTGTAATGAAAAGTGGGTTGAAAAAGTTAGTGGAATGTGGGTCCTACCTTTATATATTAGTTTTATGATAAAATATGAATAGGAATAAGTTAGTGGAATATGGGGTCCACTATCAAAAATGGTAAAAGTGAAATGGGACAAATTATGTGAGATGGACCGAAATAGAAAACTGAGACGAATTATCCGGGACGGAGGGAGTACTTTTGTAGTTAATATTTATTCTGCAAAAGAGAATTCAAAAAATGATAAGCACTACTTTAAAAATAATTTCAAAAGTATTCTTCTGCATATCACATTGAATTTACTTTAGCACAACACATTTAATATTTATCAAGCAAAAGGGAATTCAAAAAAATGATAAGCACTACTTTAAAAATAATTTCAAAAGTATTCCCTCAGAATAACATTAAACTTATATCAATATAATATTGTATTTACTTTAGCACAACACATGCATACTAACCCACAATAGTTAAAAGTAGTAATCAGCATAATATTGAATTAACATCATTACAACATCTAAGTAACATTTTGATAACATTAAATTTAGTTCATTTTAATTCAAATTGGCAGTACATGTTTTTAATGCATATATCTTGATGTATGAACAACTAATTCTCATAAAATTACTCAATGCCTGTCATTGAAAACAAAATTGTCATTACAAATTCAAAAATATATTTCGTCTACATCATTGCAACACTAATTGCTTAAATAAGGTCAAATCTTGCGACAATCAGACCATTACCATAACTAATTTCTATATAAATGACATAAACTTTATAGGCTATTATAATTAATTAAATTAGGTTGTCATGAACTTTATAGGCTATTATAATTAATTAAATTAGGTTGTCATGATGTATGTTCAATATCAGTATACAATACTAATATGTTCATTCTAATATATAGCCATATTTAAAAGAATCGGACTCCTTAAATTGAGAATAGATAGAGTGATATAATTTAATTTCATTATAAAAAACAAATGTATCTTATCACACTGTAAGTATATTATAAAAACAAATGTTTATTATAATGAAATTAAATTAAAAATATTATTTGTTTTACATTGATTAAAGAAAAATGATTTTAGGCATATTTATAAGAGTAAAAAAGGGATATTAGTCGCTATATTAACAAATTTTCACAATTTTTAAAAATTACATACAACTGTTTTTAACATAATTTCTTCAACCAAAAACATTTTTTTAATTTTACACCCAACAACATATGTTCTGCCAAATTGAATGGATATCTTCACATATATTAACATAACACATTTCAATTTAGGAAAATTTTAAAATCACATGCAAATAAAAATAATGTTGAAGTTAAAAGCTTATATTCAGAAACTCTTAAAAATTTGTGTATTTAGCTATTAACATTCCTATATACTACCCCAAAAGTATTTAGATAGTTTTGTAGTAACTAATTAATTGTCAGAATAGTTAAGAAGGACTTTACCCTTCTACCTGAACTTTATTAGGACCAACTAAAATCTCCTGATGCAAATATTAACTTAATCAACTTCCGTCCCCACACGAAACAAATAATTCAGATGCCATCACACTCTAATTATATTTGACTTTACACTATTACGATTCAACTAATAATTTGTTTTCGTAGCTCCAAGTAGCACTTAAATTAATACATTTTGCATATTCCCCCATATATTCATGTGTTATTTTGAGCCCTATAGCTCTTGTCGTTTACCGTCGGCGGATGCACCCTTATTTGCTTTTTGAGGAATGTGATCCAATTAGGACTTGGGCATTGTCATAAATATACAACTATAATGTTTTATATCAATTCCATGTCATTACATCCAGACAAAAAGCTGATCTTTTTCCAGATTAAACTGAAATTTCACTGTCTTAATAAACTATGTTATCTTATACAGCATAGGAATTTACACCTTGGTGGTACAATTCTTGTCTAGGGTTTGGTAATAAAATTTGTTGGAGAAATTATGTTTAAAACTACATGCTCCAAATAATGTTACCGTGTGCCGGTTTAGGTTCCAAAATTCCGGAACCGAAACCATGCTGGAACTGCAAAAAAACTGATGGAAAACCGATGGTTCGGAACAGAACTGAACCGCGAAAAATAGTAGGTTCGAAATCGGAACCAGCAGTTCTCGAACCGAGACCGTTACCGCGAAATACGCTCAAGGTTCGGTTTTGGTCTGAGAATTTCCGAAATGATAACCGGCGGTTCAGGAACCTTGGGGATGTCTACTCTAAACGTATCATGTAGCATCTCTAGCATTCGATTTAATACAACTTCTCGAACATATATTTGCAATAACATTATAACAAGTGAAAGTCATGCGCAATATATTATACATTTAAAGTTTGAATAAGTAAATAGCTTCATCATTAAGTTGATGCATTTCATTATTTATTTTCCAGTGTGCCTTACAACTGACTTTTGATTTGAGCCCAAGTTAAATTCTGATAATTTTGATGGTGTAAAAGTATGGTGCTATTTCAAAAATAATTACAAGCAACTATCAACTTCAAGTAACAGATTTATACAGGGCACTAGTTCATTTAAAAATAAAAAATAGAAGGAAATTACACAAGCGATGACTGTATGTGTAGGATAGGTAGATTTGTTTGCGTCAGCGAGATTTGGTAACGTCATGGCGAATCACATAGTTAATACTGCGCGAAACGCATGCTCAATCAATAAGAAAACATCTTCTGGTGTTCAACACTTCATGTAACGCTACAAGTTAATATATATAAATTTGGTCAACTGTGCCTCGTATATAAACTACTTTCTCCATCAGCCATTAGGAGTCTCAATTTAGGAGTCTCAATTGATCATTTTAGTCTATCCGCTATTAGAAGTACCGATTCACTTTTACTACAAATAATAGGTTGACTTCACTTTCCACTAACACATTCTCCTCACATTTTATTGTAAAATTACTCCATTCGTCCCGACTAAGATGACACATTCCTTAGCCGGCACGGGATTTTAGGAGTTATTGGTTAAAGTGTTTAATTGGAGAGAGATAAGGTGGGTGTAAGTATTAAAGTCGAGAGATAAAGAAAGATGGATATTTTAATAAGAGTGAGAAAAATTGATTTTGTGTATTAATTGGAGAAAGAAAGTTACCAAAAGAGGAAATGTGTCATCTTAGTCGGGACAAACTAAAAAGGAAAAATTGTCATCTTAAGCAAGACGGAGGGAGTAATATATAAAAATGGTCTCAAATTACACTACCTTTTTTTATCCACTTTCTTTTGTAGGAGTATTTCTTAAAACCTGTGTCAAACTCAAATGGGACTCCTAATGACGAATGGAGAAGTATTCAGTTTACATTCAATACAAGCATTATATAATATTGGTTTTATAATAAAATGTGATTGAAGTGAGTTAGTGGAATGTGAGACCTATTTACTATTTATTGTAAAAATGAAATGTGACTCTTATTATGGGACGGATGGAATAAATTTTATGTATTTATGATATTTTTCTCGATCTTATGACATGTTTCATTTTCCAATAAAAATATAATGAGACCAAGTGACTCGATTTATTTTAAACACGAGAATTACCCGCAAGTGTACGGGGCTAGTGTAGCAATAAACAAGTCGAGTATCGTATCCACGAAGACAAATTGTGCAACTCAAGTACCACGAACCGATTTTGACTACTATCTAGAAAATCCGGAAAGGTTGGTTTTGATTTTGAAAAACAATTAAACATAAACAAGATAAAAGCACACAACAAAAGACGAGTTTCAAGTAAGAGAACAAGGTAGCGTCTTGGATCCAACTACAACGAACACGATGTGAACAACTCAACAACTTCGATTACCCAATTGAAGTCTCTAGGATTACTAGGAAAGCCGCTAGTCTAGACTAAGCCCTCTCTCGAGTGTACTTAACAAGTTGATTAATCATTAATATTGAAGTCTCCTTCTAATACGTCACAATTAACTCCTTAAAACAAAAGACTCAAGCCCTCACTCTAGAATTCCTTCTCTCGAATGCAAATCATCTAGGTGTTGTTCATTCTTTTATCAATCCTAATTAGGTATCTCTCGATTACTCAAAACTAGGTCAACAAACCCAATTGGTAGCTAAGCAATTGAATTGAAAAGGCACAAGAACGAAACAAAGAAATCACAAGAGCAAAGGTAATCAAAAGTCCTTGAATTAATCAAAAGTATTCATTGTAGTCTTCACCAAAATTCTACAAATGATTTAGCTACTCATATTCAAAGAAAATTCACAAGAGAAATCCATAGAAAGTGAATTGAACATCGGAAAACTAATAGAGATACTCCCAGAGGTGAATTGAATGGGCAAATCGTCTTCGTCTTCAAACTTGTTGACGAATCAGACTCTTTGTCGCTTCAATCTGCTCTCAAACGTGGAAACTGCTTCTAGGGCGTGTGGAAAGTCTGCTGGAGTTTAACCCTAGGCCCTATTTATACCCGGGGTGAAAATAGAACAAAATCAGCAATTACGAGCAATTCGCCCGGCTGAGCGTTTTTTAAGTAAAGAAACGCTCGACCGGGCGTTCTTCTTAAACAACGGCTTTGCACAAAACGCTCGACCCGGGCGTTTTTCCATGGGAAAACGCCCGACCACAGTGGATATGCCCGGTTTGGGAGGCCGAACGCCCGGGCTTGCGTTTAAAAACGCCCGACCAGATGTAGTAAATCGCCCGGCCTCCGGTGTTGGTACCATTTTCGTCCGTTTCCACCTGTTGTGACTACAAAAACTCGACAAACTCATCAAAACACTAAAATAGGGGATCATAGATGAAAACTCAAGTAAAGTGCTACAAAATACTCAATTATGCACTTTCAAACATCCTAAACACTTGCTAAACTGCGAGTTTATCAACTCCCCCAAAGTTAAACACTTGTTTGTCCTCGAACATGAAGAAAACAAAGAAAAATAAACTCTTGCAAGTGTGTTGGATTTTCATCATTGCCTCAGTAAAAGAAAACAAGTCATCATGCATCATTAACTTCGCAAACAAGTAGAACCATATCGAACATTGTTTCAAGCTACTAACACGTATTCCACCTTGTCAATTACCCTCACTGGATGTATATAGTGTAATTTTTTTTCAATATGCTCTCACGCTCAAAGTGTATGGGTAAAGTATGTAACTCTCAAGTCAATCAAAAATGTATAGTTTACCATAGGCTTGCTCGAAGTCTAGATTCTCCTCTGCTATGTTGTGACTATAGATTTAGGATCCGAAAGGTCTTTTCTTAAGGTTGTAATGTAAGGCTTTTTGGTTAGGTGAGGAACATTTGGCCAAAGTGACTTATAATCCCAAAATGAAACTACAACTACTCCGCCCATGTGTATTACAAATCTCAGTAGACTTAGGCTTTGCCTAAACTCTTCTCAACTTCCCAATCCTCAAAAAAAATTTCCTTAACAAATCTTATTCAATCTCAACTCAACTCTCTTATCCAATCGAACCCAGACTTTCCCTTTTCTTTCTTTCTTTCCCTTATTTTTTTGAATTTTTGGCTATCAAAGAAAAAGGCTTAAGCTCAAAATTGGCTAGCAAAGAATTATGATTCGCAATTTGGTTCAAGATTAAGATAAGGCTCCAAAGGATGGCCTAACGTCCTCTCCTATCACTATAACCACTTTGCAGATTCAAACAGACCGCGAGCAAGTTCTAGAAACATATAACATAGTTGATGAAAAATCACACATATATTTTTTTTTAAAATAGGAGATGGTCTTAATCATCACAAGGTAACTTTTGGCAATAGACAAGACAACGAGCAATTCACTTTAGGCAAATCACAAATAGGAAACACAAGTCACTTAGATAAATCAACAAGTTTTCGCAAACATTTTAACCATAATCATCATCGGCAACTCATCCAACAAACATGCTTAGTTTATCTTGCCAACTCAACCATTTCCCATTTCAATTTAACCCAAGGAAAGACTCGACCAATAAAAACACACAAAAGCTAGACACCAAAAAGAAGAAAATCAAAATCAAGCAAATAAACTGTCCTACTAACACCACATAAGATGCCATCATATCAAATTAGGGTACATGCCAGAATCACTCAAATCACCACAAATTACATCACGGGGAACACGAATTAGGGAGAGGGGAAAGAGAAAAAGGCCCAATTCCACTAGACACCCCCCCAAACTTATTCGAAGCCAAAGGCAAGGATAAGTTTGAAAGAATGTGGAATTGGGGCGGACCTCTACTGATTCGGCGGGTGATGAGGCGGTCTCCAGGCGGCCATGAAATCCTGCTGCTGCTGCACAAAAGTGGCCCATCTTTCATCGTATTGGACGTAGAAGTTCCCAAACTGGGCATTGATGTTCGCCCACTGCTCGTTGCTCTGTTGGTGCCACTGAGCCCATTGAGCGTCATTGTTCCCTTGCAGCTGCTGCACAGTCAGCTCCACGCTATCCAGCCTGTTGTTGATGGCATCAACTTCCTCCTCAATCCTCACCCCACGGTTCCTCCGTCGTGAGGTGCTTGGCTCGGCCCCATCTCCTCCTCTTTGTTGGGTCGGTGCTTCGTCATGCTCCTCGTCCTCTTCTTCCTCATCTCCATCTGCTGCTTCATCACCGCTTGGCCCCGGGCTCGCCACATATCCGGGTGGTTCCCTGATGTGATTTGGTGGTAGGCTGGACTGTTCATCAACCAGTTCTCCCTTTGCTCCGGTCCGTGGACATGAGTGGTGTCGGAGTTGGGGAGTGGGAAGTGATCGTCGGCCTTTTGCTTTAAGTAGATTTGGCCATGTTTGTCCGAGGCGATCACAGCCGTTCTCTTTAAGAACGTGATGTCCAGCACCGGACTCGGCGACTCTCCAACATCTGCTATCATGCCATTCAGTGGCACCTCGAGATGGAGGGCAATGGCGGCCACCACAGCACCAACACACAGCATCCCGTTCTTCTTCTTCGCGGCCCGTTCTAGATGTTTAATCATAAAGGGCCCAGGTTCAGAGCTGGTTGTCTATACAAGATCTGCCACAAAGGAAACAACTCGTCTCTAGTAATGCTCCTAAGCTCCACTCGGGCAAAGGGGAAGCAGACGCATGCCTTCTGGAGGATGCGTAAGACAGGGTTCCGGATGGAAGAGCTCTTTGCCCTGTTGGCAGATGACTTCCTTTCGCCCGTGATCTCCTGCTAGAACGTGTCTGTACTGTGGCTGAACTCATAGGGAATCTTGGACACCTCCCCCGTAATTCGAAATATCTCATTAAACAGTGCTAACGGCATATTGTGTACGGTATTCCGCAGCTGAAACGTGATGGACTCGATTGCATTCCGAGTCTTGTTCACCGTCAGCGTCGAAAGGAACTCCAGGGTCGAGAACTAAAAACGCCCGGCCACAGTGAGAACGCCCGGATTGGGTTCCAAACGCCCGGGCTCGGCGCCCGGTCGGGCGTTTCTCTCGCGTATAAAACCCGCGCGCCAGGTATGTTTTTCTAACCCTAGATTCTCGCCTCTCTCTCGTTTTTTTCGAAATAAACTCCCTCCACTCTCAAATTCCTACCACAATCTTCACTTTAGCACACACCCCACCCATCCTATTCTTCCAATTCAAGATTTAAACCAAGCAATTGGTGATTTTGCTCAAGAACAAGGAACAAACTTGGAAATTTTGAATTTTTCACCTCCTAAGCTACAAAGGTATGAATTTCATTCTTTTCCTCTTGATTTCACTTGGTATTGTGATGGGTATTGTTGGTTTGTTACTTGGGCTAGCTTAATTTTTGAATTTGTGAGGAATTTAGTGCTAAATTGCTAGTTCAAATAGGATTTGGTGTGAACGGTTGCTTTGAGCTTGAAATTGGTTTATTTATCTCATGGGCTTGTGGTATTATGTCTTGAATTCTAGCATGCCTTGTGTTGTGATGATTTTTTGTGGTGAATTGCTAGTGTGAATGTTATTCTGGTGTAATTGGTTGTGTCTTGAGCATGAATTTGGTTATTTCACATGGATTGAAGTTATAAAGGGATTGAGTCTATCTCCCAACTATGATTACTTGTGGAATTGTTGAATATGATGTATAATGGGGGGTGAATGCTTGTCTTGATTTTGGTTTTGTAATGTTAGGACTTGAGTCTATCGTCCTAATTTCTCGGTTGTTTGCACGATTTACATGACTTGCTTTGAGAAACATATAGGAATCGAGTCTATCTTCCTAATGTAGTGAAATATGTGCAAGACTTTGGTTTGAATAAAGTTTGGGGGAGTTGGGTAGCTTGTGGATATGTATGTGGTTTATTGTGGAACGGATCTAATACTTCCAATTTCTAGGTACCACTTGCATCATCATGGCTCCCAGCCCCACCGGTGTCAACCTCACCTCCGACTAGAAAAAGACGTGGAAAGCCTTCGCCAAGCTGCCTTACCAAGTAGCTAGGCTCCCATGCCTCTTTACACTGCGCCAGCTCGGGATCGAGCAATCCTTCTTGGATTTGTGTGAGGTCGGACAGCTTTTGGGCTTGTTCCTTGCACAGGGTCGTCCATCATACCATCGGCTCACCCTGGAGTTCCTTTCGACGCTGACGGTGAACAAGACTCGGCACGCAATCGAGTCCATCACGTTTCAGCTGCGGAATACCGTACACAATATGCCGTTATCACTGTTTAATGAGATATTTGGAATTACGGGGGAGGTGTCCAAAATGCCCTATGAGTTCAGCCACAGTACAGACAGGTTCTGGTAGGAGATCACGGGCGAAAGGAAGTTTTCTGCCAACAGGGCAAAGAGCTCTTCCATTTCAACCGGGAGGTGGCACGACTTCCCAAACACTAATTGGTAAGGTGACATTCTGATGGGGGTCTTGTAGGCCGTCCGATACGCCCACAAAGCATCATCAAGCTTGAGCGCCCAATCCTTCCGGTTTGCCTTGACACTCTTTTGAAGAACTTGCTTGATCTCTCTGTTGGCCAACTCAGATTGGCCATTGGCTTGAGGGTGATACGGAGTTGTCACCCGATGCTTTACTCTATATCTTGCTAACACCGCCTCTAGCCACCTATTGCGGAAGTGGGAACCTCCATCACTAATAATAGCTCGTGGTGCGCCAAATCGCGTAAAAATGTTCTTTTGAACAAACTTCGTCATGTTTAAAATAAATCGAGTCAAGTTTTTAGTTCTCGAAACGCCCGGCCGGGCGTTTTGTTCTGCCACCCGGGCGTTTCCATTTTTGCGTTTTTTTTTTTTTTTTTTTTTTTTTTTATACTCTGCAACAGAAACTCAGAACACACAACGTTAAAAACACCAAAAACCCAGCTCAAACGAATGTAGGGAAAAAAATTAAGCACTAAACATGTAAACATTCACACACCAAAAAGATAAGCCAAAATACACACTAAAGCAATAAATGTACCTACTAGGGGTTGCCTCCCCTATAGCGCAACTTTTTACCGTCGTATGCTCGACGCTCTTCAATCTCCACCTACTCAATCAAGCCAACAACAAAGACTTCGTCTTGTTGCTCCCTAGTATAGAACTTCTTCAAGTTTTGACCATTGGCCTTGAAAGTGGTGCCATCGGGTCCAAAGAGCTCCATCGTTCCATTGCTCATGACTTCCTTAATAGTGAAGGGGCCGGACCACTTAGATTTCAGCTTGTCCGGGAAGAACCTCAACTTGTGGTTGAAGAGTAGAATGGTGTCTCCCGGGTAGAACTCACGCCTCTCGATCATCTTGCCGTGGTGAGCTTTCATCCTCGCCTTGTAGATGGAGGAATTAGCATATGCTTCATTCCTAAACTCATCAAGTAGATTGAGGTGAAGCATCCTCTCCTTGCCGGCCTTAGTGAAGTCCATGTTCAATTGCCTCACCGCCCAATACGATGAGTGCTCCATTTCAACCGGGAGGTTGCACGACTTCCCAAACACCAATTGGTAAGGTGACATTCTGATGGGGGTCTTGTAGGCCGTCCTATACGCCCACAAAGCATCATCAAGTTTGAGCGCCCAATCCTTCCGGTTCGCCTTGACAGTCTTTTGAAGAACTTGCTTGATCTCTCTGTTGGCCAACTCAGTTTGGCCATTGGCTTGAAGGTGATACGGAGTTGTCACCCGATGCTTTACTCCATATCTTGCTAACACCGCCTCTAGCCACCTATTGCGGAAGTGGGAACCTCGATCACTAATAATACCTCGTGGTGCGCCAAATCGCGTAAAAAGTTCTTTTGAACAAACTTCGTCCCCACCTTCGAATCATTGGTTGAGGTAGGAATGGCCTCCACCCACCTTGATACATAGTCCACGGCTAAGAGGATGTATTGGAATCCATTAGATGGAGGGAAGGGCCCCATGAAGTCGATGCCCCAAACATCAAATAGCTCGACTTCCACGATCGTCGTCATCGGCATCTCCTTCTTCTTAGAAATTCCCCCCATTCGCTGATATTCATCACAATTCTTCACGTACTCTTGACAATCCTTGGTGATACTTGGCCAAAATAAGCCACTTTGTAGTACTTTCATGGCAGTCCGGTTAGCTCCAAAGTGCCCCTCCGACTCCTCTTGAGGGGCACACCTCCAAAACAAGCACGGGTCATCCCAAAAATAGAACTTCGCGTCATGGAAAAATTTCTTCTTTTGGTAATCTTCAAGTCCTTCAGGAACCATGACGGCCTCTGGTTGGTCTCTTCCACTCTCTCGAGTGTTGATGGCTTATCGTATGTAATTTGGAGTGTATCCAACTGATCAGGAAGAGATTCCCGACCCAGCTGAGTCGTTGGTACGATAACCGGAACCTGGCTTCAAACAAGTTTCCTCAACCCACTTCTACTGTTTAGTATAATGGAGGTAAGGGTCGATTCCCACGAGGATGGACACGTTTTAATAACTGCGGTGACTTTCCTGGGTGTTTTGGTTAGCTACCACGCTTGAGTTGAGATTTTACCTAAACAGGAAATAAAGGTGGTACTCTACTGACTAGTAGGCGTGAAAATAACAGACATGTGGGAGTGTTCGTGAAAATAGGGGACAAGGTGTCTCAGAGACATATGAAAAGTAGACAGTTACTAAAAGGGGAAATTTAGACTACAAGGCATATTTGGTGGCTGGGTGGTTCTCTGACAGGTCTGGGCAGTACATCTGAAAAGTAGGGAACAAAAGCAAAAGTAACTTAAAAGTAAGGTAGTTCAAACTAAAGTTGATTTTGACGTTTTCTTCTTCACCAAGTATTAACAGAATTCAGATAAACACAAACACCATGACTGAACTTCAGATTCACAAATTCAAACTCAAGATCCATCAATTAAATGCTCGAACTTAAATTAAACAATGAAACTGCAACTTTACTTCTACTGACTGACATGCAAGGTGGTAATCACGGCGCAGAAAAGAAACTCATGCACGAAAACTTGACTAAACATAGCTACAACTTTGAATCAACAACTCCCGACAAGAAATACTTAGAAATTGAAAGTAATAACTAAATCTAACTTTCCTAGGCAGAATGAAGCAAACTCGAACCAAAGTGACATGCAAAATAGGAACTTCATAATGTAAATGTTTGAAAATAACAAAGTACTTCAAA
The DNA here is from genome assembly GCF_023119035.1 of Salvia hispanica. Lineage (NCBI taxonomy): Eukaryota > Viridiplantae > Streptophyta > Magnoliopsida > Lamiales > Lamiaceae > Salvia > Salvia hispanica. Next base: position 40,206,571 of record NC_062965.1, read on the forward strand.
AGAGCAACATCGATGAGTGTTTGCAAATAACTAACGATGAAAACAAGTAAACTTTAAACTAAGAAAGCGATTAAGATTGTTTGTGCCACTCCGGACGATGATACTACTACACTGCTACGATAACTGGCTGGAACGGCGGACTGATGACTTCTCCGGCAAACTCTTCGACGTCAAGTGACCATGGCTGTGGCGAGGAACGAGAGGTGGGATAATGCTGAAGGAACTGATCTTCTAGAGAGAATTCTACTAAGTGTGATTGTCCCCACTCTTCTCTCTCTCCAAGTGGCTTCTTTTATAGGGAGGCTTGCCCTTGCTTTTAGGGTAGACTTCTCCCGCGTTTTGACCTTTTTGCCCTTGTCAATGATCATCCCAGCTGTCCTCCTTCTCCATCTCGAGCCTTTTCTCTGGCATGCATCCTGGTCAGTATCGCACCCTTTCCGGCGCCCTTTTCACTTGCGTCACCCGAATCGTCTCCTACCGACTTGGATCCTTTAATCCCGCACACTTAAGCAACTGTTTTGCAGATAATACATGCATTTCACGACATACTGACCAGTAACCAAGGCTTAAAATACGACTTATCAAACTGCTCACACTTACCACATGCTTGTCCTCAAACGTGAAGACAAACAAAAAGAACTAAGTCGAATTCGAGCCTGGTTACTCCCCTGACCGACTCTACCTAGCTAGACTCAAGACTCTGACGAAAAAGAAAAGAACACAAAATAACGACACAAACACATAACACATATAATTAACTTAAACACATAGAACAGGCTATATTTTCAACCACCCTTCCCCTCGAGATCAGGTGCAATCCGGCCTTAGGCAGCCTTGAACTTCGCCGCTTCCCTTTTCTTCCCCAGTCAGTATATCTGCTTGTCAGGATCACCCAATCCTAGGCCAAACACTGGGATCACTCAGTCACTCATTCCTCACAGGGGATGTTAGACTGTTTCTCTCAATGCTAAACCACAGATATTTCGGACTAGTGGTTTGTAGTGTTTGGGGTAGTTGTCCCTAAGGCTCTAGGGTTCAAAAACTAACTACTTATTTGATGAGGGAGAACTGTGTGCACTCGGGCTTCTGGCTAGGGCTTCTTCTTCGGATGGACAATTTCTGACATTGGCTTCCAACTGGTCAGTAGCTTCTTTGTGGCTTCGCCACCCTTATTCCTTCTTCCTCCTTTCTCTTTTTGTGGTCAAGTATCTGCGACCATTTTCTTCAATTTTCCTTTCTGTGGCTTTGCCACCCTTATTCCTTCTTCTATTTTTTTGGATCTGGAAACTTCATATCGATTTTCTCCTTTTTTCTTGTTTTTCTTTTCTTCAGCTGGTTCCTTTTGTATGTCCTCCTGGGCAGTTGCTTCCTTGCCTCATGCCTTGCACGCACACAGTTCCAGTGGCTGATGGGTTATTTCGGGGTATAAGTTAGGCTAGAAAATGGGGTTCTAAGGGTAGGTTTTTCTTTTCTTTTTTTTATCTCTTTTTTTTTCAAGGGGGTTTCCTACTGCCTTCAGGGTTTGCTACACGCGGTCACCTTGCCCTAGACATCATGTGGTAGTCTCTCTTCTTTTTTTCAATATTTAGTGGAAAGTAGTTCCACTTTGGGGTTTCTAACTCACCTTTTAAGAGGGCTTTCGTGTCTGACCTAAGGGATGAGTTTTTCCTTCATACTTGCATCATCTATACTGACTAGGGGTTACTGGAGGGGGTGGTTTCTGTTTTTCGGCATGCCTTATCTCCCTCAATTCCCCTCACCGTCAGTTCGAGGCAGTTGAGTTTTAAGCCCATTCATAAAAAAAACATGACACATAATTCCTAGACCTAAACAAACCCTAAAAAAAACTAACATGCACTGACTCAAATAACACATATATATATGTCATACTGGCCATTTGCTCCCCCCTCTCACTTCACAAGTGTCTGCCCCAGATACGGGTTGTGAAGTGAAAATTGGGAATGGCTAGTATGACAGACACACATTTATAACAAACACATATTATATCTAAAAACTTCTCACACTTAGACTATGCAATAGGCTAAGTGGGAGAGTTTCAGATATATAACTAGATTTATAAACAAAACAAAGCAAAATTTTACAAACATGAAATATAAACATATAAACTCCTCACACTTAGACTGCGCAGTAGGCTAAGTGTGAGGTAACATGCCCATCACAAAATACAAAGAAAAAAAATAATAAACATATGCACCAAAGCAGCAAACCCTTTACTTCTCACACTTAGACTATTAAATAGGATAAGTGTTATGAATGGGGTTTGCATACAATTAAAACACATAAATCTACCTACTTAATAAAAGTACGAAAACATAAACAAAAGAAAAACTTAAAAACTAAAAAGAAACTAAGTTCGGTCAGATGTTCCTCCTGCTCCTTCTTGGGGCAGGGTTCTGTGCAGGTGGGTCCGTTGGTTCTTCTTCAGTAGGTCCGGGTTGGTTGTCATCATCTTCCTGTTGTCCATCTCCTTCTCCTTCCTCAGGTCCGGTGGGTTTTTCCTCCTGTCTTCCATGTCCGCTTGTGCCAGCTCCACTTCTTGCTTTCTCTCTTGCCAACTCCTTTAGGACGCTCTCCATTAGGGCTGTCAGTTTCGCCATCTCTGCCCGCGATTGTTTATTCTCCTCAGCCAGCTCAGTCACTGCTCGCTCCAGATTTTCTTGCCTCAGCCTCTGCGCTTGGTCGATCTCGGGGGCAGCTTGCACCTCCTGGCCTTGTTGTGCCCTTCCTCCAGGGGCTTCTCCCATTTGGTAGAATTGGGGTACACCTTCTCTGTAGTATACCAAGTTGGTGCGGACGAAGAAGGGTATATCAAATAGGCCAGGAGCGTCGACCATGTACATTGGAGACAGGTCTTCTGCCTCTGTTATGATGATGTTGTTGCGCACGAAGGCTCCTAGTATGTGGCAGAGCGACAAGTTTCTGGCTGGGTAGGTGGCTATCAGGTGGCATTGGTAGGCTGTCCAAAATCCCAAGTGCAGTTTCCTTCCATGCTTAGCGCACCATACCAAGTACAATTCGGTCATGGACGTTCTTGCAGCGGAGTTGCTCTGCCCCAGTAGGTTATAGCCTAAGTAGAGCTGCACCAATTGCAGCATGGAATTGTTGAAGTGGGTGGATCTGGATTTAGTAGAGGCGAACTGGCCAGCATTGGGGTGGGTTAGCTCCTCCCAGGCTTCCTGGGGCTCAAATTCTATATGTCGCCTCGGTACCCCCCTCTCACGGCTTCTCCAGTCCGAACCTATAGCCTCCTCCAGGCTACACATACCCAATCGCACAGTCCACTCTATCAGACTCATCGACAGTTCTCCACCGAATATCCTAAAGGAAATTGACACCTCGTCTAGGTCCGTAGTGAGTTGGAACCTAAACGTGGTGAAGAACTCCTTTGCTAATCTCACAGATATCTCCGGGTCCCTATTCTCTAACAGCCATTCAAAACCCAATGCTTCCATACTGGCCAGGAAGGAATCACGAACAGACAACTCATCCAAAGAGGGTATATGGAGTACCTTTCCGCATTTGACTTGCTTGCTACTGTCATCCTTGTCGTCAAATGCATCTTGAAGCTTTTTGGTGTCGTAGTGCTTCATGTCCTCCATAAGCTCATCAGTGAGCGTTACCCTCCACCGCCGGTACACGATCCTCTCTATCGGAGGATGGACTAGTTCAAGGTGGTTGTCGGGGAGCTGCTGCTCATGATATTCTTCTCCTTCCAGAGAGATATCACTCTCCGAGTCAGACTCCTCGCTGGAAGTGTAGTCGGTGTCGCTTGATCTCTCTTTCTCTTCCGGCTCTCTGATCACTATGCTTGCATTGGCAGTGCGCTGTTTCTTCATGACTTGTTTCTTCTTGACAGGGGCTTTCCCCTTCCTCTTCCTTTCTTGAATGTACTTGGTTTCTTCGATTTCCATTGCCTCTGCTTCTTCGTCGGCTTGTGTTGAAACGTCCTCCTGGGCGGTAGGCTCGGCCACCATGCGGGCACTAGTATCACTTCTTGCTGCCTCCTCCCGACCTACTGACTCTGATGCGAGGTCCAGACCCTCAGCCACCTTGTCAGTATTCTCCTCCTGGTCAGTCGGCGTTGCTGATACTGTCCCTGTTGCCATTTGGGTGTCCTCCTGGCTAGCATTCGAGGGCTCCTCCCCAGGTTTTGTAGGAGTAGTCTTCTCGTCATCACTCGAAACCTCCACTGCATCTGCTGCTGTGTTTGCTCCTGCCTTGTTGGACGTCCACTTTCCTAAGCATCTCTGTGACACTCTTTGGGGTTTCTGCCTTTCTGCCTTGGGGTCGTTTTTCAACACTAGCCTCCTCTTTACTGGTTTCGGTTTAGTTACCACTGAGGCTTCCTCTTGATGTGTTTCTGGCTCTTGCCTCTCCTCCTCAAGTTGTTCGGCCCTTTTCGGTTGTTCGTCTGTCTTCTCCTCTACTGATTGGTGGGCTACCCCTTCCGACCTTTCCGCTTCCTTTGTTGCTTCCCCCTTCCCTACTGCCTGGGATGCGAGGTCCAGTACCTCAGCCACCCCTTCAGGGTTTACCACGATCCTATCCCCCTTGCCCAAAACCGCTTGGAATTCATCATCCGTCATTAACCCTTGCTTCTCTGGCCATTTCGTTCAGATCTATCTCCTCCCTCTCTGCTTCATCGATTTTGGCCTCAGTGGCCATTATCTCCTCTGCTTCACCTTTCTCGCTCTCGCTTGCTCTCCCTCCACTCTCCTTGTCTTCTGTTTCTCCCCAGTTGGGATCTTGATAGGCGGAAAGAGGGCTGACGTCCAGCGGCTCTGTTTGTTGGTGTATGGGAGAAGGGTGGGAGGGTTCTGATTGTGCAGCAATTGTTGGGGAAATATTTTCGGACGTTGGAATTGAGGTTTTTGGGGTGGTGGTGGGTGGGTTTTCTGTGGTTGCAGTTGGGGTAGGGTTTGATGTCGCCGGCATTCCTCCGGTTAGGCTAAATCCGGCTAGGGTTGTTGTCCAGTCTCTGTTGGGGTCTTGTTGCCTTAGAAACGCCGCCAGTGCGTCTAAAGGAACCATCGCCGGAATTTGTGTCGTCGGCGGTGGTTGTGATCGTTGTGGGCTTGGCGGCCGCGACTCGGCTGTTGGCTGGACTTCTGACGGGGCTTCGCCGGTGGTAGATGTTGGGTTGTTGGTTGCCTTTTGCTTTGCCATGACTGTACCGGTGGTGGTTTGCGGTGGTTTCTGTAGTGGGTGGTGGTTTTCGGAGTGGGGTGGTGGTTGTGGGTGAGAGAATGCAGGTAAGGGTTTGTAAAGTGAAGGGGAGTAGGCGGTGGGGTGTTTTATAGAGGGGTGGGTAGTTGAGGGTTTTGACCGGTGGTAGGCGGTCGCCCGGTTGAGACGCTTCGTGTGGAAGGCGGTTGCGCTTGCTGGCAGCTGATTGGACGTTGCTTGTCACGTCCTTGCTTCACGCGCCTCCCAGCCTCTGCACTCGCCTGCAAAGCTGCAACACCCCAAAATTCAAACTTTACTCATCTCCCTCTTCTCAATTAGCTAGAAATAGAAATAAAGTAAATAAATGGCTCTTTAATATAATTCAGAGTTTCACCCAAGTGGTATCCTCGTGGTCAGTACGAACTCCAAATTAATATTTAAGATCCGAAAAATCTTTTTGTTGTTTTTCCTTCTTAACTTAAATTAAATTACCAAATATTTACAATATTTACATCATTACTAAGGGTATTTGAAGTTTTACCCGGTCAGTAAGTACAATACATATGACGTTGACCAGGTGGAACTTCAAATCCCTTTCCTACTGGTCATTTAGACGCTCTTAAAGTGTAGTGGAATTTCTTCCACTACACACACCTCTTCATTTTCCCTATATATTTTCAATCTATGTCCATTAACGACAAAAGGTTCAGAGTTAGGGATACTCCCTGAAATCTCGACCGCTCCATTAGCACGTAGTGCAGTGATAATGTAAGGTCCTGCCCATTTGGACTTGAGCTTCCCAGGCATTAGCTTCAATCTTGACTGGAAGAGTAGTACTTTCTGACCAACTTGGAGATCCTTGGTTCTCAGATTTTTGTCGTGCCACATCTTTGTTTTCTCCTTGTACCACATGGCTGAGTCGAACGACTCCAATCTGAGTTCTTCCAGCTCTTGTAGTTGTAGCTTCCTTTCCTCTTCACAGGCCTTAGCATCCACATTAACCTGTTGTACTGCCCAGTATGCTCGGTGTTCAATTCCCACTGGCAAGTGACACATCTTCCCAAAGACGATGCGATAGGGGGACATCCCTATAGGAGTTTTGTAGGCTGTCCGATATGCCCACAGAGCATCTTCCAACCTTGTGCTCCAATCTTTTCTGGAGGGGTTGACTGTCTTCTCTAAAATGCTCTTTATTTCCCTGTTTGAGATCTCTGCTTGCCCGTTGGCTTGAGGGTGGTAAGGACTGGATAGGCGGTGATGAACTCCGTACTTCTTCATCAATGCTTCGACCGTTCGGTTGCAGAAGTGAGTCCCTTGATCGGAGATGATTGCCCTTGGTATCCCAAATCGGCTGAATATATGACTCTTGAGGAACTTGGTGACTTCCTTAGATTCACAAGTGCTTGTGGCCTTGGCTTCTATCCATTTTGATACGTAGTCAACTGCCACCAGGATGTAGGAGTTCCCATAAGATGAGGGAAAAGGACCCATGAAGTCCATACCCCAGATGTCGAACACCTCACAAACTATTACTGGAACTTGCGGCATTTCATCCCTCGCGGAGATCCCACCGGTCAGTTGGCAACGGTCACAGCCCTTTGCAGAACTCGTATGCATCTCTATTCAGGGTTGGCCAGTAGAATCCGCTATCTAGCACCTTTCTGGCAGTCTTCCTTGGCCCGAAATGTCCTCCACATGCCAAGGAGTGGCAGTGCGTCAGTACATCCCGTTGCTCCCAGTCAGGAACACATCTTCTAATGACCTGGTCTGCTCCTGCCTTCCACAAGTATGGGTCGTCCCAGAAATAATACTTTGCTTCGCTCTTGATCTTCATCCTCTGAGCCTTTGTCACGTTTGGCACCATTGGCAGCTCTCCTGTTACTAGGTAGTTTGCCAAGTCCGCATACCAGGGTTCCTGTCCTACTTTCTCCTTGCCCTTGGTTGTTGCGTCCTGACCAGTAAGTCTCATCACTTCTTCCCAATCGATCTTCCTTGCGGAGAAAATCACTTCACATAAATGCTCTTCCGGGAATCGATCCCTCACATCTTCACTGTTCCCTTCTTGTATTATTCTGCTCAAGTGGTCCGCTACCTTGTTCTCAACTCCCTTTTTGTCTTCTACCTCCCAGTCGAATTCTTGTAAAAGCAGCACCCATCTGATCAGTCGGGGCTTTGACTCCTTCTTCGCAATGAGATACTTGATCGCCGCATGATCAGTATAGACGATGACTCTGGATCCCAGTAGGTACTGCCTGAACTTCTCGAATGAATAGACAACCGCCAACATCTCCTTCTCGGTGGTGTCATAATTCCGTTGGGCTTGATTCAAGGTTTTTGATGCATAGAATATCACGTACCTTTTCCCATCGATCTTCTGACCCAGTACGGCCCCCACTGCATAGTCACTAGCATCGCACATCACCTCGAAGGGGTGATCCCAGTCAGGAGCCTGAATGATCGGTGCAGAAATCAATTTTTCCTTAAGGAGGTTGAAAGCAGCCTTGCAATGCTCATCGAAGACGAACTCCACCTCGTTCTGGAGAAGCCTGGTAAGAGGTTGGGCAATCTTGGCGAAATCCTTGATAAATCTTCGATAAAATCCAGCATGGCCAAGGAAACCTCTTATTCCTTTCTGATCAGTAGGGAAGGGTAGTTTGGATATGACATCCACTTTAGCTTGATCCACCTGGATCCCCTTTTCTGACACCACGTGTCCTAAAACAATTCCTTCTGTAACCATAAAGTGGCATTTCTCAAAATTTAAAACCAGACTCTTTGCTTGACACCTTTCTAGCACCACATCCAAATGTTGCAAGCACGAGTCGAAAGAGTCTCCATAGACAGTGAAATCATCCATAAAGATCTCTATACAATCTTCAATCAAATCCGAGAATATGCTCATCATGCACCGTTGGAAAGTACCGGGGGCGTTGCATAGGCCAAATGGCATACGCCTATACGCATAGGTTCCAAACGGGCACGTGAACGTGGTCTTATCCTGGTCCTCCGGGTTCACATAAATTTGAAAGTATCCACTGTACCCATCCAAAAAGCAGAAGTACTTCCTCCCAGCCAGTCGCTCCAGCATTTGATCGATGAATGGCAGGGGAAAATGGTCCTTCCTGGTTGCAGTGTTCAGCTTTCGGTAATCTATACACATTCGCCACCCGTAACTAGTCTGGTGGGCACTAGCTCATTTCTCTCATTCTTAATCACCTGGATCCCTGACTTCTTGGGGACCATATGGATTGGGCTAACCCATTCACTGTCTGGCACCGAGTATATAATGCCCAGTGAGAGCAACTTCAAGATTTCCTTCAGTATCTCTTCTCGCATGTTTGGGTTCACCTTTCTTTGAGAATCTCTATGCGCCTTGGCTCCATCCTCTAGCCTAATGTGGTGCATGCAGACGTCCGGGCTTATACCTACCAGGTCCGTAAGGCTCCATCCAATAGCCTTCTTGTTTTTGCCCAGCACAGTTAGTAGTCTTGCCTCTTGCTCTTCAGTCAGCCCGCTGTTGATGATTACAGGGAATGAGTCTTCCTCCCCTAGGTAGGCATACTTAAGGTTCGCTGGCAACTTTTTCAACTCCACTTGCGGGGGTAGTGTGTCTGTAGGTAGAGGGTTCTTCTTTGAATCCTCCTCTTGTTCTTGTTCAGCATCTGATTTTTCCTCCATACTGGCCGGTACCACGGCCCCTACGGATCCTGCTAGTTCTGACTTCTGACAGAATTCCGTAATTGCTTCTTCGATCTCTTCGTCAGTCAACCCTCGGCTACTGATCAGATCACACCATGCAGCTGCTTCCACATCAGCCTGGGCATACACATCCAAGGCTTGGAGCTTTTCCTGCAATAATTCGGTCTCAAGAAATTCTTGGACTAAGGGGTCAATTACATCAACATAACATAGATTTTCAGAATCTATTGGTTTTTTCATGGCTTCATTGATGTCAAAGACAAATTTCTCACCATTAAAGTCAATGCATATTGTCCCCTCGGCCATATCCACAATTGTCTTAGCCGTTCTTAAAAATGGTCTTCCTAACAATATCCCGCTAGACTCCCTAGCTTCTGGTTCACTCATTTTAATGACATAAAAATCAGCGGGATAAGTAAAGTTCTGTATCCTGACCAACACATTTTCTAACACACCCTCAGGATTGATACATGACCTATCAGCCAGTTGGATCAACACCCTAGTATTCGACAATTTTACCCCTTTTAACCGATTATAAATGGATAACGGCATAACATTGATAGATGCTCCTAGATCACACATTGCATGCTCGATTTTCACATCTCCAATTGTTATGGGTAGGGTAAACATACCTGGGTCGGCTCTCTTGGGTGGTAGCTTCTCCTGTACAATGGCTGACGCTATTCCCTCCACCATGATCTTTCCATCCTCCTGGGCCTTCCCGGCTATGAACTCCTTTATAAACTTCCCCAGAGGGGGCAGTCTCACGGCTTGGAGGAATGGTATGGTGACATCCAGCTTCCCAAAGATCGACATGAAATCCACAGGGTTTTCTTTCTTCCTCTTCGTCACAAACCGATATGGAAACGGTTTTTCTCCCTTAGCCTCTCCAGTCAGTCCTTGTGGAATTCCCTTTGGCTCCTCCTGGGCTTGAGGTTCCGATGTGGGCATTACTCCTCCCGGTTGCTCATTCCCAGGTTGTGTTTCTCCCTCCTTTTCTTCCACGGTAGGCTCCTTGTTTAGAAAAAACGGATCCTCCATCTGAGGCAGAGGCCTCTTGAGCTCTTCCGCTGGGATGACGTCGCTCAGCACCCCTTCTCTACTAGACTCCCCAACAGGGTTCTTGAGCTGAGGTCCATTATAGGCTGTCCCGGACCGCAGTGTAATCTTGCTCACATTTGCCTTTTCAGGTACATGGACTGTAGATGGGAGTTTCCCTGAGTTCCCTTTCATTTCGCCCACCGAGTTAGCGAGCTGGGCCAACTGCCTGTTCATCATATCCATATTTGCCCTATGCTCCTTCTGGGCACTTTGCATTCCTTGCATTGTTTCATTACTGGACTGCAAGTCATTTTTAATGCTTTGCTGCGAGGCAAGCATCTCCCCCATCATGTCCTCCATAGACCTCCTCGACCTGTTTGGGTGATGGAATTGGTTTGAGCTCTGGTGCTGGTTATACTGAGGTGGTGGGTTTGACTGGTAGCCTGAGAAATTTTGTTGGTTTTGGTTCGGTGGGTACTGGTTATACTGGGCAGGAGGGTTATACTGGTCGTGGTTGTGCTGGTACTGACTTTGGTTTTGGTGGTGGGTGTTATGTTGAGGCCCTGGGTTAAATTGGTTCTGGTTTTGGTTTTGGTTTTGGTTTTGGTTTTGAGAGTTTCGCTGATGGGGTGGCACATAGGTAGGGTTCGGGTTCTGGTTTTGAGAGTTTTGGTTCTGAGGATGCTGGTTTCTTCCTACCCAGTTAGATTGGTAGTCAGGGTTTGTTGGGCCACGGTTGGGATATTGGTTCGGTTGGGGGTTGGGTTGATTTGGAGCCTGATTTTGGTTCTGATTCTGATTTCCATCTCCCCATCGGAAATTTTGGTGGTCCCTCCACGGTGCATCTCTTTGTTTCCCCGGAATCCAATTGCCGTTGGAATTGTAGTATCCTGCGGCATTTGCTTGCTCCACATCCAGCGAGTTGTCCGGCTGATCATATGGTAGTGCTGGGGCTTCTTGGCCTCCAGTTGGAGAAGGTGGTGGAGTGTTCTGCTTGATTGCAGTCAGCAATTCCTTCTTTAATTCCTCCATCTTCAAATCCATCCGTTCCTCCTGGTCAGTAGCCGAAGCACTCGCTACCCTTTCTCTGCTGTACCCATCTCTCGCGTTGTCGTACGTCTTCTTCGCATTCAACAGCTTGCGTAACACCTTCTTGGCTTCACTTACTCTCAACTGGGTGAAATCGCCTCCAGATGATGAATTCGCCAGATCCTTGGTTTCCTTGTTCATCCCTTCATAGAAGGTGTGGTGCACCTCTATCTCCTTCATGCGATGGTTGGGGCATGACTCCAGAAGGCTCATGTACTTCTCCCAGTACTCGCTCAGGGTTTCATCATATTCTTGCCTTATGCACGATATTTTCCTCTTCAATGCACTTGTCTTCGAAGACGGGAAAAACTCGGCTAGGAAAACTGACTTGAAATCGGCCCATGTATTGATAGAGTCGGCTGGCAGGCGCATGAACCAAGTGTTGGCCTCTCCCTTTAGGACAAAAGGTAGGGCTTTCAGTCTGTAATCGTCCTCGCTCGCTCCTGCTGGCCGCCTCTGTGCCTTACAGATTTTGCAGAACTCATTTAAGAATTCGTATGGTCCCTCGTAGCTCTTCCCACAGTACGTCGGTAAGATTGCGATAACGTGGGGTTTCACATCACAGGCGGTCTGGCCTGGGGTGACCACTATGGCTTGTGGGGGATCTCCGTCGGCGTGTGCGGTAAGTGTTGCGAGCTCGGGATCGTCCTCACCATGGTCAGCCATCCTCACTAGTGTTCTTACTGGTTGGGGTGGAAGCTCCGGGAGTTGGTACTCTAGCTCCTCTTTTTCTTCGTCGCTACTCGTGCCTAGGTCGGACAGTGCTGTCGACAGGCCAGAACGAGTGGTAACGAGTATTGTTCCTCGGGGAAGTATCCTTGGTCTCCACTGGCCAGGAGCCGAGCCACTTCTCATAAACTGAAAACAAAAAGAAAAGAAAAATTATAAACAGTATGTACACCAAAAAGATCACACACAATAACAGGTATGAACGCCATCCATCCCCGGCAACGGTGCCATTTTGACGGCCTCTGGTTGGTCTCTTCCACTCTCTCGAGTGTTGATAGCGTATGTAATTTGGAGTGTATCCAACTGATCAGGAAGAGATTCCCGACCCAGCTGAGTCGTTGGTACGATAACCGGGACCTGGCTTCAAACAAGTTTCCTCAACCCACTTCTACTGATTAGTATAATGGAGGTAAGGGTCGATTCCCACGAGGATGGACACGTTTTGATAACTGCGGTGACTTTCCTGGGTGTTTTGGTTAGCTACCACGCTTGGGTTGAGATTTTACCTAGACAGGAAATAAAGGTGGTACTCTACTGACTAGTAGGCGTGAAAATAACAGACATGTGGGAGTGTTCGTGAAAATAGGGGACAAGGTGTCTCAGAGACATATGAAAAGTAGACAGTTACTAAAAGGGGAAATTTAGACTACAAGGCATATTTGGTGGCTGGGTGGTTCTCTGACAGGTCTGGGCAGTACATCTGAAAAGTAGGGAACAAAAGCAAAAGTAACTTAAAAGTAAAGGTGGTTCAAACTAAAGTTGATTTTGACGTTTTCTTCTTCACCAAGTATTAACAGAATTCAGATAAACACAAACACCATGACTGAACTTCAGATTCACAAATTCAAACTCAAGATCCATCAATTAAATGCTCGAACTTAAATTAAACAATGAAACTGCAACTTTACTTCTACTGACTGACATGCAAGGTGGTAATCACGGCGCAGAAAAGAAACTCATGCACAAAAACTTGACTAAACATAGCTACAACTTTGAATCAACAACTCCCGACAAGAAATACTTAGAAATTGAGAGCAATAACTAAATCTAACTTTCCTAGGCAGAATGAAGCAAACTCGAACCAAAGTGACATGCGAAATAGGAACTTCATAATGTAAATGTTTGAAAATAACAAAGTACTTCAAAAGAGCAACAGCGATGAGTGTTTGCAAATAACTAACGATGAAAACAAGTAAACTTTAAACTAAGAAAGCGATTAAGATTGTTTGTGCCACTCCGGGCGATGATACTACTACACTGCTACGATAACTGGCTGGAACGGCGGACTGATGACTTCTCCGACAAACTCTTCGACGTCAAGTGACCATGGCTGTGGCGAGGAACGAGAGGTGGGATAATGCTGAAGGAACTGATCTTCTTTTATAGGGAGGCTTGCCCTTGCTTTTAGGGTAGACTTCTCCCGCGTTTTGACCTTTTTGCCCTTGTCAATGATCATCCCAGCTATCCTCCTTCTCCATCTCGAGCCTTTTCTCTGGCATGCATCCTGGTCAGTATCACACCCTTTTGGCGCCCTTTTCACTTGTGTCACCCGAATCGTCTCTTACTGACTTGGATCCTTTAATCCTGCACACTTAAGCAACTGTTTTGCAGATAATACATGCATTTCACGACATACTGACCAGTAACCAAGGCTTAGAATACGACTTATCAAACCACCTTAGCAACGTGGTAGTTCACAATGTTGGCTTACCATGCCACTTTCCCCTTAGCCACAAAGAATAGATGCTCGTCCGGAAACTCTTCGTTGATGGCTAACTTCAACTTCTCCTCTTCATTCATATGCTCCATCCTTGACAAGTGGTCTGCCACCGCATTTTCACATCCTCTTCGGTCTCGGATCTCCAAGTCAAACTCCTGTAGGATGAAGATCCACCTAATAAGCCTTGGCTTCGCGTCCTGCTTTGCAAAGAGGTGCCGGATTGCGGCATGATCGGTGAAAACGATGGTCTTGGCCCCGATGAGATAGGGGCGGAACTTATCAAAGGAGTAGACCACTGCTAGCATCTCCTTCTCGGTAGTGGTGTAGTTGACTTGGGCAGGGTCCAAAGTTCAACTTGCATAGTGGATTACCCGGAATATCTTATCCCTCTTCTGTCCCAAAGACGAGCCTACCGCCACGTCACTCGCATCGCACATGATCTCGAAAGGTTGAGACCAATCCGGCGAGATAAGGATAGGAGCGCTCACCAATACCTCCTTCAACTTCTCAAAAGCCTGCAAACAATCATGGGAAAAGTTAAATTTCACATCCTTAGCTAACAAATTGCAAAGAGGTTCAGAAATTCTCGAGAATTCCCTGATAAATCTCCTATAGAAGCTGGCATGCCCCAAGAAGCTTCTTACTGCCTTCTCATTTGTGGGTGGAGGCAGCTGCTCAATTGCAACGATTTTGGCTCTATCGACCTCCAAGCCACCTGCAGAAATTTTGTGCCCAAGTACAACGCCATCCCTAACCATAAAGTGGCATTTCTCCCAATTGAGCACGAGGTTAGTCTCCTCACATCGCTGCAACACTTGAGATAAATTGTCAAGGCAGTTATCAAACGAATCACCAAATACAGAAAAGTCATCCATAAACACTTCCATAATATTTTCAATCAAGTCATGGAATATGGACATCATGCATCTTTGAAACGTGGCGGGAGCATTACACAAACCAAAAGACATTCTCCTATAGGCATAGACACCATAAGGACAGATAAAGGTTGACTTATGTTGGTCTTCGGGTGCTATATGGATTTGGTTATACCCCGAGTACCCATCTAAGAAACAGTAGAACTCATGCCCGGCCAACCTATCTAACATTTGGTCAATAAAGGGGAGTGGGAAATGGTCCTTTCTAGTTGCGGCATTTAAGGCACGGTAGTCAATACACACTCTCCACCCAGTGACCGTCCTAGTGGCTATCAACTCATCGTTTTCCCCCTTCACTATAGTAGTACCCCCTTTCTTTGCTACCACTTGGGTGGGACTCACCCACTCACTATCAGAAATGGCATATATGATGCCGGCATCTAATAATTTTATCACCTCCTTCCTTACCACATTTTGCATAATAGGATTAAGTCGCCTTTGGTTTTGGGCCTTAGGCTTATGGTCATCCTCTAAATGGATCCTATGCATACACAGTGATGGGCTTATTCCCTTCAAATCCGAGATTGACCACCCTATTGCTCCCTTGAATTTCCTAAGGACTCTCAACAGTTTATCCAATTCAGAAGCGGAGAGAGATGATGATACAATTACCGGAAGGGTGTCATCTTCTCCTAGGAATGCGTACTGCAAATGTGATAGAAAAGGCTTCAGCTCCACTTTCTTGCTCTTTTCCTCATCCTTGTCATCTTCTTCTTCATTCCTAAGAGGTAGGAACGGTTGACAGTGTGATCTTGGGATCTCCTTCCCTGAATCCTGAGCACCTACAAACTCAATTAACTCATGATTAGCGTCCATAATATCAATAATATGGGAAGAATGAATAGAGTTAACGATACACCCCTCTAATTGATCTTCTGGTGAGTTGGTGTAGGCCATCTTTCTGACACAATCATCCACTATAGTCACTACATTGCAATGTTGTAGGCTTCCTCCTGGTTCCACACAATGCCTCTTCAAGGCTCCATAGATGGAGAAAGTCACACTCTCGCCATTGAAGCGAAAAGTAAGCTCTCCATTGTCAACATCGATCAAGGCCTTCCCTGTGGCTAGGAAAGGTCTTCCTAAAATGAGAGGCACCTTCTTGTCTTCCTCCATGTCCAATATCACGAAGTCAGCTGGGAAGACGAAGTCATTCACTTTCACCAATATGTCCTACACAACACCCACTGGGCGGGACACCGATCTGTCAACCATCTGCAACATGATGGGTGTGGGTTTCATCTGGCCAATCTTCATCTTGTTATAGAAGGACAAGGGCATGAGGTCAATGCTAGCCCCAAGGTCGCATAAGGCATTCTCCACAAAGTAGTTTCCAATAGTGCACTCAATAGTAATGCTTCCCGGATCCTCCATCTTGGCCGGGAGCTTCCTTTGCAGGATCGCACTATAGTTTTCCGTCAAGTTGACGGTCTCATGGTGCTCCCACTTTTTCTATTTGGCGACAGCTTCCTTGAGAAACTTGACATATCCGGGCATCTGCTGCAGTGCCTCAATCAGCGGAATGTTAATCTGCACCTTCTTGAAGATCTCCCAAAATTTGGCGAACTGATCATTCTTTTTCTTCCTTTGCAACACTTGGGGGAATGGCACTCTAACCTCTGCTGGCTTGACTAGTGTGTTCACCTCAGGGTGAACTGTAGGAGATGATGTCTCAAGTTCCTCCTCTTCTACTTCAGTCGCTACTTCCTTCTCTGGCTCAGCTACAGGCTTTGATGGAGTCTCTGGAATGGAAGGACCCTCATAACTCGTCTCCACTCCTCAAGTGTATCGCCTTGCAATCCTTGGGATTTATCGTTGGCTGCCTTGGGAATTGCCCTGGCTTATGCTGGCCGCTCACAGACTGAGTGATCTGACTCATCTGCACCTCTAAGTTCTTCATATGTGTCGCCATGCTGTGCACATCATTCTCTACCTTCTCGAGTCTCTTGTTTGAATGCTCCATATTATTCTGCGACTGGGTCATGAAGGCATTCAATATGTCCTCTGAACTCCTCTTCTGCGGCTCATTGATCATTCCTTGAGACACTGTAAACCCCGGAGGTGGCTGAGAGGCATTGTTGGGGTTCCCATAGGAGAGATTGGGATGTGGCTTGTTCCCAAAGTGGTTGAAACCTCCACCCCCTTGATTGGGGCGGGAGTTGTTATAGTATCTGTTGCCCCCTTGGTGTATGTAGTTGACATCTTCTACACCTTCTAGGTTATCTTGCACCGATGATCCCACTCCCATAAGATCCAACTTCTTGTGGATGAGCTCCAATTGATTCGCCAAGCTAGTGTCGGGAATGACTTCTGAGGCAGAAGCTATTATGTGCACCTTGCTCCTCTCATTAGTCCAAGTTCCATCATTCGAGGCAACTCTCTCAATCACCTCCATTGCTGCCGCCTCACCGATCTTTATTAGTGATCCCCCAGCGCTCCAGTTAAGCTCGCTCTTTGCATCAAGCAAACACCCCTTGTAGAATGCGAGGACTTGATGGGTTGGATTTAAACCATGATTAGGACACCGCTTCAAAAGGCTCTTGAATCTTTCCCAAGATCCTCTGATACTTTATTGAGGAGTCATCTCAAATGCTAGAATCGCCGATTGCCTATTCAAAGCTTCACTCGGAGGGTAGTATTTTGCTAAGAATTTGGCCACCAATGCATCCCACGTACGGATGGAGTTGGGCTTCAGACTGTCCAGCCAATCCCGGGCATCATCTTCTAGAGAGAAAGGAAATGCCCTTAATCTGATCTGTTCATCTGGGACTCCATTGATTTTCGTCGTATTGCAGATCTGGATGAACTTGGTGATATGTTTGTTAGGATCCTTCGTGGATCGGCCTCTAAACACATTGTTCTCTACCATCTGCAGGAGCCCCCTCCTGAGCTCAAAGTTGTTAGCATCCACGTTGTTGCTAACAATTGTTGGATTTGACACCTCATTATAGGCAAACATATTCTGCACTGGTATCCCATTCTTCCCTTGATCTAACCGCCTCTGCAATGCTGCGAGTTGCTCTTGAAGTTGAGCATTCGTTAGAGGAGGTGGTGGATTGTTATTCCTATTGTTCCCCCCGTTTCCTCCGTCCATCACAAAAGGAGGATGTGGCTCAAACTGAATAGGAGAGTGAACTGGTGATAGAGTAGGTGACAGTAGTTCTTGAACTGGTGAAAGTGACTGTCTCTGGACCGGAGAAGAAACTCGGATCCGCTGGTTTAGCCTCTTCAAAGCGTTTCTCCTTCTGTTGGATACGTCGATCTCAAGATCAATAGGCTTTAAAGGTAAACCCTTAGAGCGTGTTTGCATACAACCTGAAAAAGACAACACAAATCCGAGAGCTCAAAAATAAAAATAAAAATTAAAGCAATAAAATCTAGAGTAGTAATCTCTATCTTTACCACGATATTAAGCTAAGAACACAAATTGTCCCCGGCAACGGCGCCAAAAACTTGACTCGATTTATTTTAAACACGAGAATTACCCCCAAGTGTACGGGGCTAGTGTAGCAATAAACAAGTACGAGTATCGTATCCACAAAGACAAATTGTGCAACTCAAGTACCACGAACCGATTTTGATTACTATCTAGAAAATCCGGAAAGGTTGGTTTTGATTTTGAAAAACAATTAAACATAAACAAGATAAAAGCACGCAACAAAAGACAAGTTTCAAGTAAGAGAACGAGGTAGAGTCTTGGATCCAACTACAACGAACACGAAGTGAACAACTCAACAACTTCGATAACCCAATTGAAGTCTCTAGGATTACTAGGAAAGCCGCTAGTCTAGACTAAGCCCTCTCTCTTGTACTTAACCAGTTGATTAATCATTAATATTGAATTCTCCTTCTAATACATCACAATTAACTCCTTAAATCAAAAGGCTCAAGCCCTCACTCTAAAATTCCTTCTCTCGAATACAAATTATCTAGGTATTGTTCATTTTTTTATCAATCCTAATTAGGTATCTCTCGATTACTCAAAACTAGATCAACAAACTCAATTGGTAGCTAAGCAATTGAATTGAAAAGGCACAAGAACGAAACAGAGAAATCACAAGAGCAAAGGTAATCAAAAGTCCTTGAATTAATCAAAATTATTCATTGTAGTCTTCACCAAAACTCTACAAATGATTTAGCTACTCATATTCAAAGCAAATTCACAAGAGAAATCCATAGAAAGTGAATTGAACATCGGAAAACTAATAGAGATACTCCCAAAGGTGAATTGAATGGGCAAATCGTCTTCATCTTCAAACTTGTTGACGAATCGGACTCTTTGTCGCTTCAATCTGCTCTCAAACGTGGAAACTGCTTCTAGGGCGTGTGGAAAGTCTGCTAGAGTCGAACCCTAGGTCCTATTTATACCCGGGGTGAAAATAGAAGAAAATCAGCAATTACGAGCAATTCGCCCGGCCGGGCATTTTTTAAGTAAAGAAACGCCCGACCGGGCGTTCTTCTTAAACAACGGCTTTGCACAAAACGCCCGGCCACAGTGGATATGCCCGGTTTGGGAGGCCAAACGCCCGGCCTCCGGTGTTGGTACCATTTTCGTCCGTTTCCACCTGTTGTGACTACAAAAACTTGACAAACTCATCAAAACACTAAAATAGGGGATTATAGATGAAAACTCAAGTAAAGTGCTACAAAATACTCAATTATGCACTTTCAAACATCCTAAACACTTGCTAAACTACGAGTTTATCACCAAGTTTTTAATAGTGGTAATGGTATACAATATATAAAATGTCAAATTAAAAATAAAAAATCGATATCCCTTGATCTAGTGATGCCCAAGCCGAATTCGACTAACAATTATCTATTGGTTCAGAATCGCCTATTCCGGGTCAAAATCAGGACCTAATTGATCTTATATAGGCCCATAAATAACAATCTACTCCATAAACTGTTGGGTTTTGGTGTCCCTGGCACAACCAAAGTCATATTTTCACAAATAAATCATACATATTGATCTATTTCACAGATTATGTGATTAATAATTCACATGTTAAACACATAAATTGCATGCTAGAACACATATAATTCAATTGAAAGGAATTAAAAACTAAAACATGAATTTTCTATGGTTTATAATTATCGATTAGATTCTCCAAAGAATCGTCGATTGCTTGTGTCTTATCCACGTGATGATATCCGTACATGACCACAAATCTTCTAATCTATATCTCGAACTCATATAATCGCCTTTGGGTGGCAAAGCTTTTCAGGATTGAACGGACTCGACTTGAAAATAAGATAGATCTCCAGTTCTACAAAGAATTGAAAATTTCCACTATAGGAGAAACTATGCCACAAAAATTGTAAGTGAATTAGGACAACAATCTTCTTTCTAATCTCATTTTATATAGAGTTATAATGGGTCAGATTAGGGATCCATGGAGGTTAGACTTGAGCCAAACTTGTTGGACTTTTACTAATTAAATTGAACCTCAATACAAGAGTCGCGAATATAAAGAGACTCGTGACTATGGCAGGGCGGTACGCTCTGCTCTCTCGCGACCCCTACTCTAATCAAAAGACTAAAGGCCCTTACTGATACTGAAGATAGGTCGCCAAACTACGACTCCTTCGGATCCTTTTGAAGGGCCAAAAATTATTACCATGAACTAAAAAGTTACATGTTTAATATAGTATAAAAACCTCAAATAAAAAATCTTCCAAGAATACAACACCTGATAGATTTAGAAATTAAAATAATATTGTCACAAATAAAACATGTGAAAGAATGTAAGTCGTAAAATGAATTATAGCACAAGTAAAATAACAAAAAGCATAAACCTAGATCGGTCATAAATAATATACTTAGTTACTTAATTAACAATAGTATACCTGAAATCCAAATATAAATCGAGAAATTATCTATACTCAATAGGAGTCACTTACATATATAAGTTGAAAATGTAATTAGAATCAAACTAAAACGTAGTATTTGGTAATTATATGGTAATAAATAACTGATAGGATATACCAAGGAACATGGCCAAGAAATCATATGACCAAGTGTTTGGGAAAGCTCTTGAAATTGGTCGTAGGCCTGATCAATTGCTCCTTAGGCTCAACCACAACTTTAACATTTATATCACACCAATTCAATCCTAACATTTGTCCCCCAAACCCAACATTTTTTTTGGATCAATGCTCTGAACACATCCTTTAGAAACGATTTTCTTTGTGTGTATACTTCTCAGAGAAACATATGTTCCTACCTCTGATATGCTCGGATTTTGCACTATTTTAAGACCATTATTTGGTCTGTTTTGAGTGTCAAAGTTGCATTACATGTCCATTATATGCATATTTTATCCATTTTGATATTTTGACGTGTTTTGTGATAAATGTGCAAAATAGAACTGAAAAAGGGCATAAAAGGTCAAAATTCGGAAGCTGGAGCAAAAGGCACGCCTGCGGTCGCTGAAAACCAGTCCAGAGAGCTGGAAAATTTCCCAGCAGCCACTAAGCCTGTTCGCGTGGCAGCTTCACTTCAAACCTATTTTTTGGCGATTCGGAGATTCGATCAAGGCGTGCTACATACCATTCTCTTTTTCTTCGAATGAGCTTCACATTGGTACCTTGATTATCTCAATCGGAGTTCTGTTGGAAAAGTAATTGTCATTCTACAAAATTCGCGCAATACAGTCAAAGTGCTGAATATAGGCGAAAATTCAAGGAAGGAAAGAAACTATTCCCTTGTGAAGCCAAATCTTTTCCTTAACCAATGAAGCATGAAATTTCCATCTTTTCTATAACTTGGAGGATACCTTTTACCAATTTTTAACCTTTTTCAAGCTTATAAATACCTCATAACCTAACTCATATTATTCACCAATCTTAGAGCATAAATTCCATCTTCTACAAAGAGCATAAAATTAAAGAGAGATCAAGCAAGAGCAAGATTAATTCTTCCGGATTTTATCTAGTTTTTGTTAGATTGAACATGTCTTATTTTTCTTATATTTATTTAGATCATCTATCTATAGGTAGCTAAATTTATAGAATCTTAGGGGATGAAAGTAATTGACTCTATGTAGTTCTTTTTATTTGTTTAATGTTTAAAACTCGTTTTTACTTTAATCATTCCATGGTTTATATTTATCTGTTTGGTTATTACTTTGATTATTGTTAATCTCTGATCGGTGATGACTTTGATTGGTTTATATTTTATGTGTAAATACAATATTTGTGACATGAGTGTTGATACACGATAGAAATAACTCCTAGTAGAGCTTGAGTCGAATGAACATCGAACTAAATAATTAGTATTACTAATGAGTTGATGAAATCACTACCCTAGGATTCCCTTGTCTCATTTGCTTTCTTAAACCAAGTTAACTGCAAACTGCGAAACTGTTCACTGTTTTCATTTAATTGCTTTCTTTACTTGCTTTTATTTACTGTTTTTCTTAAATTAATCAAATCTCAATCGTGTGTACAAATAGTATATGAGACTAATTATATGGCAGATAGTTTGTAAATTTATTCCATGTGTTTGATAGACCTTTAGCTATACTAGATCTACCCTATATACTTGCAGGTATTTTTAGTGCTAATAAAAAGAGCATCAAGTTTTTGGCGTCGTTGCCAGGGAATACTTTTACGCATAGATTGATATCATAGAAAGGAAGATAATACTCCCAACGTCCGCCATTAGGAGTCCCATTCCTTGGCGGCACGGGTTTTAAGAAATGTTAAAAAAAGTGGGTGGAAAAAGGTTAGTGGAATAGGGGTCCCACTTGTATATATTAGTTTTAAATGAAGTGTGAGTGAAATGAGTTAGGTGAATGTGGGACCCAATTACCATTTATGGTAAAAGTGAACCGAGACTCTTATTCGCGGACTGAGTAATTAGGAATACTTTTATTCGCGGACGGAGGGAGTACTACTTTGGATTTTACTGCTTTATTTAATTTTTATATTTATTTTTAGTGATAATAAAAAGAGCATCAAGTTTTTGGCGTTGTTGCCAGGGAATACTTTTACGCATAGATTGATATCATAGAAAGGAAGACAATACTACTTTGGATTTTACTGCTTTATTTTATTTTATTTTATTTTATTTTTATTTTTATTTTTATTTTTATTTTAGTTTTAATTTTTATTTTTATTTTAATTATCATTTTTGTTCTTCTTCATTTTAAAAGTTTATTTTGTTTGATAATTAGGAATGGAGGAAATGGCTAATGAATTGGTAGACCTCAACTCAAAACTAATCAACGGGAATGTTGTGGTATAATTTCATGGGACTTGTCTAAATTTTAGATAGAGAACGATGGCAACTAAGTGAATATAACAGCAACAACCTTTCCGGTCTTCTCCTCAAGTCTCTCTTCCCCTCTTTTCCTCAGTACCGTTTCTTTTCAATGTACTCCCTTTGTTCTATTCTGCACGGAATTTTGTGTAGTGTTGTTTTGTAAGTTAAAGAAGAGTGATAAAGTAAATGAGATGAAAAAGTAGAAATAATATTGTTTCCATTTTAATAAATGTTTCAAAGAATAACCCAAAAAAGAAAATATTTTATTTTAATGGATCCGAGGGATTACGGGCCAAAAGTTAGAAATGGACTGAATGTTAAAAAAATTACATGGGCTTTAGTTATATGTAACCCTAAAGTTATCATGTACTCCCTCGGTCTTAAGGAAGATGGCATACTTGGGAGATGTCACAGGATTTTAGGAGATGTTGTTTTGTGTGTTAAATGGTGAGAGAAAATATAATTTTATAATTGATGTGAGAGGAAACTTTTTCCAAAGGGGGAAATATGACATTTTTGTGGGACAAACTAAAAAGAAAAGTGTGACATCTACTATGGGACGGAGGGAGTACTATAGAAGCAACTATATAAATACTACTCCATCCATTCTATAATAGATATCATATTTTTTCCTTTTTAGTTTAGGATTTGAATCCCATGATGTGGAAAGAAACACAACAGGGATGCTGTAACATCCCGGAATTTAGAACCTTAATTTTAGAGCCCTAGAATTTATTATTGATGACGTGGGAGATGTGAATTAATTTGATGAGTGAATTTATTGCATGAGTTTCTTTGATCGGGAAGTTTGAAAAGTCAATTTGTTGACTATGTGATGTGGCATGTGATTTATTGAATTATGAGATTATGTGGTGAATTATTTGTTTAAGGGTGAGTGAGAATATTAGAGAAAATTTCCATAAATAATAGCCACCTAATTGTTGAGAATTTCGAACCCTTGGACTTTTGGAGAGGGAATTCTTTTTTTCCGGATTTAATTTAATTCTTGGGATATTTATCCAAATTAAATCCAAGACCCAATTATTCCTTATTTTAAAGAGGAAAAATCGACACCCCCTTTGTGCCTAGTGATTTTCGAAAATCACCAAAATAAGGAAGGGAGCATTATTTTTATTTTAGTTAATCCCTTATTTGATTTCCTTCCATACCTAGAATTTAATTATTCTACCAAATCTTTCGAAACCCTCTCCCCCCCCCCCACTCTCTCAAATTTTTCTTCTTCCACACACCAATATTTTGTCATCCTTTGAGAAGAATTTAGAGTTTGAACGCCAAGAATCTTGAAGAACCAAGTCTCTACTTCGTTTTTACCGATCGTTTTTCTCTAAAAAGGTATTTTGTTTATGAGTTCTTTTTATTCTTCTTCCTCTAACCGATTAATCGGTCTTCTCGAACCCTCATGCATCTTGGATGAGTAAAAGTGGTATAACATGGATGTGGGAATATGTGTGTGTGTGTGTGGCGTGTGTGTGTGTGTGTTGTTGTGTTGTGTAGTGTGTGTTTGATGGCTAAATATTCTTGTGTGATAAGCATGATCTTGATTAATTAATAATAATAGGATGAATCGATGGGAAAGGGAAAAGTATTGAGACATGCATGAGTAAGAGTAGTGTTGAACCTAATTTGTGATATGTGCCTATGTGATTAAAAGGTGAACCTTTGGTTGCGAAGCCGGATAACGGAAAAGCGAAACTACTTGAAAACTAAGCAGTCGAGGTGGGCTTTACTCTAAAAACTCTCTTTTACTTTATCAAAATGTTGTTTGGTGTTATAAGGGTGGTTTAACTGTTATGCCATGCCTATGTCTGTTTTATTGTGATATTGTGCGCCCGATGCCTAGTTTGTGAGTTCGCTCCATTGGGCTAGGGCTATGGATATGCTTATACGAATTCGGGTCTGAGTATGGGCCACAAACCCTACCAGGCTGTGTACACGATGGGATCGGGAGCCGTCCTTGCTAGTCGGCCGGTCTCGTGGGCGTAAAGTGTGGCCACACTTTCGTCGCACCATGGAATGATTGTGATTGTTGTTTTGTTGAGGAAAATGGGGAGTTATTTTGACTGGCCAGTCTATGAAAATATATTTTGTGATACTCGTGATATTTCTCTTATAACCGCTTAAAACTCGAGTTCACTTGGTAAGGGTGGCATAACTTATAAAATGTTTTGGCAATGAGCTACCTGAGTATTTCAAAATACTCAGCCCTGCATGTGTTTTCCTTATGTGCAGGTTGAACGATGACGAGCGGTGGCGGGTGTTGAACATGATAACTAATTAATATGGATATGTTGAACTTCAAGCGTAGTGTCTTCACACATAGCTATTCTTTCTCTTGGTCGCCTTCCGCTGAATCTTGATGCACTTTAGAATTTCTTTTGGGATATTTGCACCTTGCCTTCGGTTTGAGGCCTTAGCCCTTTTCTTGTGATTTTGTGTTGGATATTATGTCGTACTCTTAACATATTTTGATCGTTATTTATGATACCTTCCTTCTCCTTTTAAACTTCTAGGTTAAGTAGTTGTTTTAAATGCTCTGATGTTTCCTTTAATAATTTGGCCAACACTCTTTTAATAAAACCCTAGCCTATGTTTACTTCTTTAGAGTCGGTTCGGGTAGCAGCCGCCGCATTTATTGTACCCTAGGAGGGCGGGCTGTTACAGTTGGTATCAGAGCCTCAGTTCTTTCCGCTCTGGACCCAAGAGTCTTTTCAAACTTTAGGTTGTCCTTGTAATCTTTTTGTAAATGAACTAAATGTGGAGGGCTCAACACCGCGACTCGTCTCATTCAACCACGAAGAAAGAGGTACCAAATATTTCTATGATTGAAACTTTTGCTCTTGGAAAATTTTTAAGGAAAATGTCATTTGTTGAAAACATACTTGGAAAATTTTTTATGGAAAATGTCATTTGTTGAAAACATAGAAATCATGCCATAAGTGTTGAGAATATTGTTGTGCTTGTGAAGCGATGCTTCTTAAATGATTATTCCTAGGAGTTTGGAAATATTATGAATGTGAAGCGATGCTTCTTGAATGGTGAATTGTTGAATGTTGTATGAGAACTTGTTAGAATTTTGAAATGCGAATGTGATTACATGAGATTATGTTGAAATGTTACGATGCTTAGACTTGGACTTTGAACCTAGCATGTTTTAGCTATACGATCACAGCGCTTGTACCAACAATAGAAACGTGGAGACTAGTATAAGGCCGTTAGAGTATGTGGAGATTCGACGAAACGCGAATGGAAAACGCGCAATTAGCTATCTTAAGAACGGGAACCTTGAACGCGACGTTACCCTTGTACCACCATCTTTTGACTTTTATACACTTTCGCAGCACCATTTGAAATCACACACTTTCTATTCTTTTCCACCTTTTGTGACGATGCTGACTTGTTCCTTTTTCCCCTTTATGTAGATGGTTCAACCCTATCACACCCTTATGCGTCGCCGTTATGCTAAGAATAGGAACTTTCCGGTGGAGCGCTATAGAGAGCTGGAATGGGACGGAAACCAGTTCCTCTTGAACTTCGTCACCGATTTCTATAGTCATTGGCTGGACGCTTACGCGTACGGGACTACCCATCACGAGGGAATCATGCGACTTATCCACATACTGCCTTCCCCTTGGAGCGAGTGGACCGCTCAAGCCTCAGCATCCTACACTTGGTTTAGCCCGCCCAGGTACATGCCTCGAGGAGACTTCGTCGGCATAATAGGAGTCATACTTCCGGCCATGTCTGCCGCCGTTGAGGGACCTCCACTCCATCCGCCAACGCAAAGGTACTCGCCAGGAGCAGCACGTCGAATGAAGTATCGCGATGATGAAGAGCCGCACGTCGCTCGCGTACCCCAAAGGAGGACACTTAGGATGCGTGTTTCGGCCCCTCGAAGGATCATAAGAGAGGCCGAAGAGATGCTTACCTCGATTCCTTCGCCCCTAAGCGACGAGAAGAAAGACGAGGAGATGGGACCGTTCGAGAAAGGAGAGAGTTCGAACGCGGAGAGTGTCGGAGAGTCGGAAGAACCCGAAGAGAACGAGGGCGGAGATGTCTAGTACTCGGGATAGTGATTTTGTTTTCCTTTCCCCATGTTTTGAATTCTAGAACTTCTATTTACGTTGTTACTTTCTTTCGCAATTGTTCCGCTCCTTTTTCATTCATTGTACCAAGACCTTTTGAGATCCTTTTTGAAATTTAATGGGGAATTCATACCTTTCATTCTATTGTCTGGCGAAGAGCCGTCTTCACTCTTTTCTATCCTTATTGCGTGAATATACTTGCTCGTTCTATTATCTTCCAAGTGTTTTCCACCTTATGGTACAACCTTATTATGTTCTCTCTTGCACGACTGTTTTCCTTACAACTGCTATTGTGTGGTCTTTCTTTAGACCCTGCTTGTGAATGAGTTAAAAAAAAAAAAAAACTTCTCTTTTCTTTTCTTTCAAAGTACCCTATCGCTACCTTGAAGTTTTAAATAAGTGCGCTAACAACTCGAGTGTGATAAATCAGAATGCCGCCTAGACGCAACGTGAGGAACGAGGGACCTACCTCCCGGGCTTCGGTAGAAGAAAGTGTGACGCAACCAAGGCCGCCGTCACCACCACCACCTCCACGAGTAGATAGGGAAGTGGTGAAGCTGTTCCTTGACCAAAAGCCTCCTACCTTCGACGGGATGGGTGAACCTGCAAAAGCTGAAACTTGGATACGTGCCTTAGAGCGCATCTTCAAGACATTGGTGTGCAACGATGCGGAGAAGATGATCTGTGTGACGCATCAGCTGACCGGATCCGCCGACTTTTGGTGGGATACTAAGTTAAAGACCATGCCCCAGGATCGCATAGACGAGATGACTTGGGAGGAATTCAAGACTGAGGTTTACGACAAGTACGTACCCAAGAGCTACCGCAAGGCGAAAGCAGCCGAGTTTCACAACCTTACCCGAGGACGTCTGTCTGTGACCGAGTATGACTATGACCATGCACTTTGTGACATGACCCGCTATGCGTCGGAACAGACCGATACCGATGAGAAGTTGGCCAATAAGTTTCGTGAGGGCCTTAGGCACGAGATTAGGATGGCATTGGCAGTCTGCGGAACCCTTACGTACGCCGAGGCGTTAGCCCTTGCACTGGATGTAGAGGCAGCAATGCCGAAGGAGAGAAGCGCGGGGAACACCGCAATGACTTTACCCCCGCCACGTCCTAACCATGATAAGAGGAGATGGGAGGAGAGTAGGACCCACTATGACAACAAGCGATACCGCCCCACTCAGAATAGGCCGCCGTACGGAGGAGGACAAACTTCGTTCAATCCGAGGAGCGACCCCCGTGCCAGGCCACCCCAGTGTAACGTTTGCGCCAAGTACCATTTCGGGGAGTGTAGAGGACCGCACTCGACTAGGTGCTTTAACTGTGGAGGGAACGGTCATTTCTCGAGGGAGTGCCCAAGCAAGAATATGGGAAACGGGTCGAGGCAGAACCATCAGGGTTTCCGTCAGCAGCCGAGGGCGCCACCTACGGGCTCGGGAGCAAACCGGGAACAGCCACTGCGGCTGCAGCAGCCTGTCCGCCCAAGACTTCCCGCCCCGGCTAGAGCGTACGCTATAAGTCAGAAGCAGCCCAAGATCGAGCAAGGGAAGCCCGAGAGTGGAAATCTAGCAGGTATAGGCGAAATCCTCGATACCCTATTGTTGTTTTATTTGACACGGGCGCATCTCATTCGTTCATCTCTGAGTTATGTGTGCATACCCTAAGCTTGCCTACTAGGAAGTCTGAACATAGGATGATGGTGTCCTCACCAGTAGGAGGAATGGTAGAGATCTCTCGATTTTGCTTGAACGTAGAAATCATACTAGGAGAACTTAAGTTAGTTTCTCACGACCTGCGAGTTATGGCGATGAGAGATGTCGACATAATTTTAGGAATGGATTGGTTAACCGCGAACTTTGCGACGATTCGCTGTAAGGAGAGGCTAATAACCCTACAAGCCCCGGGTACGGAACCCGCCGTGTACCATGGAATCTCGATGAACCGACGAATCGCTATAGTCTCCGCGTTACAAGCCACCGCCATGTTGAAGAAAGGACGCCCGACCTACCTTGTCTATCTCCACGGAGAAGAGAAGGAGGAAGCGAGGCTTGAAGACGTTGCTGTCGTACGAGATTTTCCCGACGTTTTTCCCGAGGAGTTACCTGGACCGCCGCCAGATAGGCAGTTAGAGTTTACAATTGATCTTGAACCTGGAGCCGCACCCGTATCGAAGGCACCGTAGCGCATGGCGTCTAAGGAGTTAGAGGAATTAAAGATTTAGCTACAAGAGCTCATGGATTTAGGTTTCGTGAGGCCCAGTGTTTCGCCATGGGGCGCACCGGTGCTCTTCGTTAAGAAGAAAGACGGGTCAATGAGAATGTGTATCGACTATAGAGAGTTGAACAAATTGACCCTCAAGAACAAGTACCCTTTGCCGAGGATAGACGACCTGTTCGATCAACTCCGAGGATCTGGAGTGTTCTCTAAGATGGATTTGAAGTCCGGATACCACCAGCTGAAAGTGCAAAAGGAGGATATCCCTAAAACAGCATTCCGTACCAGATATGGTCACTATGAGTTCGTTGTGATGCCGTTCGGTCTGACGAATGCCCCAGCCGTGTTTATGGACTTGATGAACCGAGTTTTCCATCCGTACCTAGATACGTTCGTCTTAGTATTCATAGATGATATCTTAGTCTACTCGAAGGACGAGAAGGAGCACGCGGAGCACCTACGAATCGCGCTGGAGACGTTGAGGAAGGAGAAGTTGTACGCCAAATTCAGCAAGTGTGAATTCTGGCTGAAGGAAGTCAACTTTTTAGGACACATCGTGTCAGCAGAAGGAATCCGAGTGGACCCCGCCAAGGTTGAGGCGGTGCAACGGTGGAAGTCGCCATCGACGCCGAACGAGATTCGGAGTTTCCTGGGTTTGGCAGGATACTACCGAAGGTTCATAGAAGGGTTCTCTAAGATAGCGAGACCAATGACCCAACAGCTCAAGAAAGGAATCAAGGTGAATTGGACGCCGGAGTGTGAAGCGATTTTCCAACTTTTGAAGGAGAAATTGACCACCGCACCAGTGTTAGCTGTGCCAGAGCTTGGAGTGAACTACGTAGTTTACACCGACGCTTCGAAGGTCGGATTAGGATGCATGTTGATGCAGAACAACAAGGTGATCGCTTACGCGTCGCGACAGTTAAAACCGCACGAGTTGAACTACCCCACCCACGATTTAGAGTTAGCCGCAATAGTGCATACCCTAAAGATTTGGAGGCACCATCTCTACGAAGTTAGGTGTGAAATCTTTACGGACCATACGAGTTTGAAGTACTTTTTCGAGCAGAAGGACCTGAACATGCGACAACGGAGATGGCTCGAGCTAGTGAAGGATTACGATTGTGGCATCAACTACCACCCTGGCAAGGCAAACGTAGTAGCAGATGCTTTAAGCCGTAGAGACCATTCGCAACTCGCTGTTTTTCTGACAGAAGAGGAAAGCCTAGCACGAGAGTTGAGTAAGTTGCGGATAGAAGTAGTTAGGACACCCGAAACCGTGAAGGGCCGAATCGCCGCGTTAGTAGTAGAACCTGATCTAAGGACGAGGATCGTTGCAGCACAACGGCTAGATATGAGATTGGAGGAGATTCGAGTCAAAGTAAGAACCGGTGAATCCAGAAATTTTAGCGAGGCTTCCGATAACGCTCTCACCTTTGAAGGGAGACTGTGCGTGCCGGACGACGAGGGACTTAGGAACGAGATCATGAGCGAAGCCCACAAAACCCCATACACTGCTCACCCCGGGAGCACAAAGATGTACCAGGATCTGAAGAAGTCCTTTTGGTGGAACGGCATGAAGAGAGATGTCGCAGCTTTTGTGGAGCGCTGCTTAGCCTGCCAACAGGTGAAAGCCTTACACCAACGACCGTACGGGAAGCTACAACCGCTTGAGATACCCGAGTGGAAATGGGAGCACATCGCTATGGACTTCGTGATACATTGCCAAAGACCCTCAAAGGGAACACCGCGATCTGGGTGATCATAGATCGACTTACCAAGAGTGCGCATTTCATACCAATCCCCGTAACCCATGGATCGGATAAGCTAGCTCGGATCTACATTCAAGAGATCGTGCGATTACATGGAGTCCCAGTGACGATTACGTCTGATCGTGACCCGAAGTTTACCTCGAAATTTTGGATTAGTTTACAGGGCGAGCTTGGAACACACTTAAACTTTAGCATCGCTTTTCACCCTAAGTCCGATGGACAATCCGAAAGAACAATACAAACTCTCGAGGATATGCTAAGAGCCGTGGTGCTCGACCGAGGCGGAAGTTGGGAGACCGCACTCCCTTTGATCGAGTTCCCCTACAACAACAGCTTTCAAGCAACGATCGGCATGGCGCCATATGAAGCACTTTATGGGAGAAAGTGTAGATTTCCGCTCTACTGGGATGAAGTTGGCGAACGAAGAGCGCTTGGACTCGATGCAGTCGAAGAGATGGTCGAAATCGTTCGACAAATCCGCGCGCGAATGAAAGAAGCTCAGGACAGACAAAATCGTACGCCGATGTCCGACGGACGGACTTGCAGTTCCATGCCGGCGATAAAGCTTTCCTCAAAGTATCCCCGTCGAAAGGGATAACGTGTTTTGGAGTCAAAGGCAAACTGAAACCGCATTTTATCGGGCCGTACGAAATTCTTGAAGGAGTAAGACCCGTAGCTTATAGATTAGCGTTGCTACCCAGCCTTGGGAATGTGCACAACGTCTTTCATGTGTCGCAGTTGCGAAAATACGTGTTCGATCCGAAGCATGTGATTCGTTACGAGGATATTGCCGTAAGCCCGGATCTGAGCTACGAGGAGCAACCCCAGATGATCTTGGATCAAAAGGTCCAAACCTTGAGAAATAAAACCACTACCTTCGTAAAGATTCAATGGAGAAACCACGGGCCCGAGGAAGCCACGTGGGAGCTCGTGGATAAGATGATGGAACTATAACCGGAACTCTTTCCATAAAGGTACCAAATTTTGGGACGAAATTTCTTTTAAGTGTGGTAGGATGTAACATCCCGGAATTTAGAACCCTAATTTTAGAGCCCTAGAATTTATTATTGATGACGTGGAAGATGTGAATTAATTTGATGAGTGAATTTATTGCATGAGTTTCTTTGATCGGGAAGTTTGAAAAGTCAATTTGTTGACTATGTGATGTGGCATGTGATTTATTGAATTATGAGATTATGTGGTGAATTATTTGTTTAAGGGTGAGTGAGAATATTAGAGAAAATTTCCATAAATACTAGCCACCTAATTGTTGAGAATTTCGAACCCTTGGACTTTTGGAGAGGGAATTCTTTTTTTCCGGATTTAATTTAATTCTTGGAATATTTATCCAAATTAAATCCAAGACCCAATCATTCCTTATTTTAAAGAGGAAAAATCGACACCCCCTTTGTGCCTAGTGATTTTCGAAAATCACCAAAATAAGGAAGGGAGCATTATTTTTATTTTAGTTAATCCCTTATTTGATTTCCTTCCATACCTAGAATTTAATTATTCTACCAAATCTTTCCATACCTCAAGGGATCTTGCCTTAACTTATTCTAGTCAATATTTAAAAATCCATGCCTTATTTAAAAAGGCATAGGGATGCCTATTTCCATCCCAAGTTGGGAGAATTCTTATTTTTATTTTGCTCCGTGATATTATATTCTACTCCGTAAAATATACAAAAACAAAATCTTGGCTATCTTAGAAGCCTAATTTTCGAAAACTAGGAGATTTGCCCTAGGATCTATTTTTGTTAATTCTTCTTACCTACTTCACAATATTTATTTATTTAATTGTGGAGAATAAAATCTTACCAAATATTCTAAAGATCTCATTGGACTCTATAAATAAGAACCAAAACCCCAACCCTAGCCCCCATAATTTTCGAAACCCTCTCCCCCCCCCCCACTCTCTCAAATTTTTCTTCTTCCACACACCAATATTTTGTCATCCTTTGAGAAGAATTTAGAGTTTGAACGCCAAGAATCTTGAAGAACCAAGTCTCTACTTCGTTTTTACCGATCGTTTTTCTCTAAAAAGGTATTTTGTTTATGAGTTCTTTTTATTCTTCTTTTTCTTCTTCCTCTAACCGATTAATCGGTCTTCTCGAACCCTCATGCATCTTGGATGAGTAAAAGTGGGATAACATGGATGTGGGAATATGTGTGTGTGTGTGTGTGGCGTGTGTGTGTGTGTGTGTTGTTGTGTTGTGTAGTGTGTGTTTGATGGCTAAATATTCTTGTGTGATAAGCATGATCTTGATTAATTAATAATAATAGGATGAATCGATGGGAAAGGGAAAAGTATTGAGACATGCATGAGTAAGAGTAGTGTTGAACCTAATTTGTGATATGTGCCTATGTGATTAAAAGGTGAACCTTTGGTTGCGAAGCCGGATAACGGAAAAGCGAAACTACTTGAAAACTAAGCAGTCGAGGTGGGCTTTACTCTAAAAACTCTCTTTTACTTTATCAAAATGTTGTTTGGTGTTATAAGGGTGGTTTAACTGTTATGTCATGCCTATGTCTGTTTTATTGTGATATTGTGCGCCCGATGCCTAGTTTGTGAGTTCGCTCCATTGGGCTAGAGCTATGGATATGCTTATACGAATTCGGGTCTGAGTATGGGCCGCAAACCCTACTAGGCTGTGTACACGATGGGATCGGGAGCCGTCCTTGCTTGTCGGCCGGTCTCGTGGCCGTAAAGTGTGGCCACACTTTCGTCGCACCATGGAATGATTGTGATTGTTGTTTTGTTGAGGAAAATGGGGAGTTATTTTGACTGGCCAGTCTATGAAAATATATTTTGTGATACTCGTGATATTTCTCTTATAACTGCTTAAAACTCGAGTTCACTTGGTAAGGGTGGCATAACTTATAAAATGTTTTGGCAATGAGCTACCTGAGTATTTCAAAATACTCAGCCCTGCATGTGTTTTCCTTATGTGCAGGTTGAACGATGACGAGCGGTGGCGGGTGTTGAGCATGATAACTAATTAATATGGATATGTTGAACTTCAAGCGTAGTGTCTTCATACATAGCTATTCTTTCTCTTGGTTGCCTTCCGCTGAATCTTGATACACTTTAGAATTTCTTTTGGGATATTTGCACCTTGCCTTCGGTTTGAGGCCTTAGCCCTTTTCTTGTGATTTTGTGTTGGATATTATGTCGTACTCTTAACATATTTTGATCGTTATTTATGATACCTTCCTTCTCCTTTTAACTTCTAGGTTAAGTAGTTGTTTTAAATGCTCTGATGTTTCCTTTACTAATTTGGCCAACACTCTTTTAATAAAACCCTAGCCTATGTTTACTTCTTTAGAGTCGGTTCGGGTAGCAGCCGCCGCATTTATTGTACCCTAGGAGGGCAGGCTGTTACAGATGCTATCTCTCACACCTAATTATTTTATAAAAAATGATTTTAATATTTTAATGCTATATTTTATGATTAAAATAGTTAGGTGTAAGAGATAGCATCTCTAGCTATGCTTCTCTCCATAGCAGGGGTTCCAAACCCTTCAGTTTATCCCACAAAAGATATCGCATTTCTCTTTTTGAAAAAAAAAATCTTTTACATTAATATTAATGTACTATTTGTTCTCTCCACTTAATATACAAAATAACATCTATGTCATCTATTAGGGAACGGAGGGAGTACATTTTTAAGAGTGTTATATAGGTATACTGACCAACCAAACCTGATATCATTATAACTGAAACATATTATGATACTATCTTTTTGATAAGAATATTTGGACGTTATAGTTATACGTTGTATCTTGGTCTATTCGATGACTGAAAAACAAGGTGATTTTTAAAATACTGAGTCAAATTGGGAAGTTGAGGAGGAGCTTATCCTTTAGAGATTGAGTTCTTATATTAAAGCTGATGGGTGAATTTTCCATTACTACCGTGTCAAGTGGGTGGGAGCTACCCAAAGTTAGAAGATGGTCAGGAAAAAATCGACAAACCATCAGTGTTTAATGGTTGTGATAAGGTGACACTTCCTTGTATTGTTTTGCTGCTTGAGCGTTGAGTTTGTTGTTTCTTTTAGTCTGGTCTTATTGGTTTGGGTGTCTCTTTTGCTTTTGCCTTGTTTTTTGTGCTTTTTGTCAATTTTTGCTTCCTTAGTTCTGTTGGCTAATTATATCTTGACTTAGCTCACTCATTTTACATATGGTTAAGTCTTTATTTTATTGAAAAAAGTTATCATTTTGGCAAAAAGTAGTTTCTGTAAACATCAAACGTGGTATTAATATTCTATTCAATTCAATGCAATTGTAAGATAAAATGACTTTTGTTAAAATCTTATATACAATCTGAAAACTAATATAATATTTTTGTGAACAATCATGCATGCATGTATCAGAACTGAATACTCTTTCAACTTTCAA
This sequence comes from Salvia hispanica, assembly GCF_023119035.1. Classification (NCBI taxonomy): domain Eukaryota; kingdom Viridiplantae; phylum Streptophyta; class Magnoliopsida; order Lamiales; family Lamiaceae; genus Salvia; species Salvia hispanica. Next base: position 40,241,738 of record NC_062965.1, read on the forward strand.
GGTAAAATCAAGCATGTATACCTTTTTCTTATTAAGCAGTGGTGTTGCCCATGTCACAAGGTTCTTTCCCAATGGCATTGTACGGTCACCTAATTTCTTACCTGTCAAGAGTTCAACGAGAACTATACCAAAGCTATGAACATCACCTTCTTGACTATCCCCATCCCTCTTAAATCTGCCATTACAAATAGTATAATTGATGGTCAAATGTCAATACAAATTAACACTGGTCTTCATCTCTAGAAAAAATAAAGAAAAAAACATGTGATCTGGAATTCATGTTGAAGAAAGCAATGCAGAATAATAATAAAAACATGTCATATATGAATGAGTTGTAGCTTTCATTGAATTCAAAATTTTGCAACATTACATATATATATATATATACTACTGCTAAGAACCATATAGAACTAGTTCTTAATCCATGTACTACAACATAAACTCACACTTAACAGACTAATCACAAAAGAATCTACTACTGCTTTTTTCACTACTCCTTTGATCAACACGTCTCTCCAAGTACATTGGTGGTCCCTTGACATAGCTGTTGGCTCGTTGGAAGTACTTTCACCAAGCTGAGATTGCATACAATCAGCCACGTCAACCTTCCCTTTACATGTAGGATCAGCTTTCTTTACTTCAATGTTGCACAGAACTTTATCTTGAGGATTGGTCTCTTCACCAAGTTCTCTAACACTCCCCCTAATCCGAGTGAGGCTAAAGAAACTAGACCAAGTCTTTCTCTTAGCTTCACGAATGATTGTTGACTAAGAGGCTTGGTGAAGATGTCTGCTATTTGAACTTTTGTTGGAACATGCCTTAAATCAATTTCCTTTGCCAGAACTTTGTCTCGGACAAAGTGTATGTCAAGCTCTATATGCTTGGTTCTGGCATGTAACACAGGATTTGATGCCGAGGCTATGGCACTCATGTTATCCACCAAAATCACAGAACTTGTCTCTTCCTAATATTCAGTTCTCCCAGTAAAGAATTCAACCATGCCACTTCAAAAGCAGCTAGAGCAAGACTTCTGTACTCTGTCTCAGTACATGATCTTGCTACAACAGTTTGCTTCTTCACACACCAAGAAATAAAGTTTCTTCCAAAATAAGTACAGAATCACTGTTGTTGACCTTCTGTCATCCAAATCTGCAGCCCAGTTTGAGTCTGAAAATGCTGAAACATCTCCATTTGATTTATGAATCTGAATCCCAAAATCCAAGGTTCCTGATAGGTACCTTAGAATCCTCTTGACTGCTCTCCAGTGTGTGTCTAATGATGAAGACATATATTGACTAACCACCTTGTTCACAACATAATTTATATCAGGCTGAGTGATTGCTGGATATTGTAAAGCCCCCACAATACTTCTATACAGCTTGGCATCTTCAACAGGTTCACCAATATTTTTGCTCAATTCACAACTTGAAACCATGGGAGTTGGACAGTCTTTTGCTCTTGTCATGTTAGCCTTCTTTAAAGATCATTGATGTAGTTGGACTGGCATAAATGTAGCCCATTCTCAGCAGTCTTAACCACCTCCACTCCTAGAAACAAGCTTACCACCCCAAGATCTTTTAAAGAAAAATGGGCATTAAACTGAGATGTAACCTTTTGGATGGAAGATGAAGAGTTACCTGTAACCAACATATCATCCACATAAATCAAAAGATAGATGACTTCACCCCCTCTCTTCCTGAAGAACATAGAAGTATCTGCCCAAGACTGAGAAAAACCAAGAGATAACAGCACAGAATGTATAGTGAGAAACCATGCCCTTGAAGCTTGCTTGAGGCCATATATTGCCTTATTCAATTTGCAGACCAGATGAGGACCACCCTACTCAAATCCCAACGGTTGTTTCAAGTAAATATCTTCTTTGCTGAATTTTGATGAGAGATTCTAACTGGTATGGAAAAGTGAGCTCATCAAAAATAACATCTATAGTGACTAATAATCTTCCATCAGGGAGAAGGACTTTGTATCCTTTGTGTGAGTCACTGTATCCTAAGAATGTGGCTTTGACAGACCTGAAATCTAGCTTGTGTTTGGTGTATGGTCTGATCAGAGGATAGCAAAGACAACCAAAAACCTTTAGAGTAGAGTAATCAGGCTTCTTAGAGAACAATTTCTCAAATGGAGATAAGTTTTTGATGACTTTTGATGGCATACGATTTATGAGATGCACTGCAGTAGCAAAAGCATCATCCCAGAATTTCTGAGGCAGAAAAGACTAAGCTAGAAGAGTTAGACTAGTTTCAACTGCCTATGTTTTCTTTCAGCAAGGCCATTCTGCTGTGGAGTGTAAGGACAAGAGATTCTATGAATGATTCCACTCTCTTTCAGAAATGAAGTTAGACTCTGGAATTCACCTCCCCAATCAGACTGAAAAATTATAATTTTGGAATTGAGAAGATTTTCAGTCATTGCCTTGAATTGTTTGAACACAGTGCAGACATCACACTTGTGTTTCAAAAGGTAAATCCAAGTGTATCTTGAGTAATGGTCTACAAAGGACACATAATATCTAAAACCATTTCTGGATAGAACTGGGTATGGACCCCACAAATCACTATGAACCAATTCAAGTGGTGAGTTAAAGACAGAATGTGATAAAGAATAACGCAGTTTATGAGCTTTAGAGACACAACATGGATGGCAAAGTGAAGGATCTTTCATTGAAGTAAAAGGAATTTTTACAACTGTTCAAAGCAAGTTTAACAACATCTAGAGTAGGATGTCCTAGTCTATTATGCCACAAGGCTATATCTAGACAAGGATTAAGTTTTGAACTATTGCTAGAGTTTGAAGTGGCCATGCTGAGAGAGTGAACAGCTGGGATATCTTGGCTGGAAGAGGAAATGGAGCTACAACTTCTCTTGATTGGTGAATGGTCAACTAGGAAGTGATATAATCCCTTGTCAAGGGTTCCCTTGAGGACGGTTTCCCTGGTTCTCGGATCCTTAACAAAGCACAAGTTAGGGTGGAATTCAAAAAACACTGAGTTATCCTTAGCAAATTTGGAAACACTAAGAAGGTTCTTGGTGATACTAGGAACATGTAAGAGGTTCTTAAGAGATAGCTTTCTGGAAAAATTGACAGAATGAGACTTAAAAGAAGATTCACCAATATTTGCAATAGAAACAAGAGATCCATTTCCAAGTACCAAGTTTTTACCTCCAGTATATTCTGAACTGGTGTTGAGGTTGTTAAGATCATTAGAGACATGGTGGGTTGCCCCAGCTGGTAGAAGCACTTGAGTTAAAATTGAACTCTGATGGATTCCCAAGAGAAAATGAGCCTGATGGAGACCTTGGCACTGATGGGTTTAAATATCCCTGCTGCTGTGGTGGTGCACTGCCTCTGAACTGGACTTGAGGAGGAGTGTAGTTCTGCTCAAATCTGTGCCAACACTTCGCAGCTGAGTGGCCTGGCTTTTCACACAACAGACAAATGATTTTGTTTCTTGCTCTTCCAAAACCCCTACCACCTCTGCCACCTCTTTGATTTCTGGAACCTCCTCTTCCTCCTCCAAAATCAAATTTGTTGGTGTAGGATGGTGTATCTCTCTTATGACCAGATTGCTACACAAGGTTAAGCACTGGCTGTGAACCCTCAAAACTGCCAGTGTGGGCTCTTAATGTCTCCATCCTGGACTCAAATCAGTAGGAATGAACTGACATCTCCAAGACTCCATGGATCTGTTCTTGAAGTGATTGCACACACGGCTGGGTCATATTCTTGGCCCAAACCTCCCAGAATATGTAAGATTTGCTCTGCATCAGATATCCTGCACCCAACAGAGCTAAGATGATCAAAGTAAGTCCTCATCTTACTGATATAGTCACTCATTGTGAGTGAGTCCTTTCTCAAATTTTGCAGTTGCTGCCTGTACTGCATAACCTTGGCAGTAGAACGTCTGGCAAAATTGGTCTCAACGGCACTCCAGATGTCCCTTGCTGACCCGAGCCCCACAACAAGAGTAAGAGCTCCCTCTGACAGAGAAGAGAGCAACCACCCTGCTACTCTTCTATCTTGCCTTTGCCATGATATCAAGGATGGATTTATCACCATTGATTCTCCTGATGGATCGTATCCATCTGTGGTGGAGGACTTATTTCTCCTGTGAGAAAAGCTTCAAGCCCGTAGCCATATATTGTTATATCTACCTGCTGCCACATTAGGAAATTCCCTTCAGTCAGCTTCACTGATACCGGAGGCAGCTGTGAGAAAATAGGTAGTGCACCTAGGTTTTGGATGGGGTTGGCAAAAGAATCGTTTGATTCTGCCATTTTGAGTAAAGAAATAAAAACCAAAGAAAAAGGGTAGGAGAGACAGGATCAAAAGGATTCTGCTCTAATACCATGAAAGGATGCATTGGAATTCATGTTGAAGAAAGCAATGCAGAATAATACTAAAAACATATCATATGCGAATGAGTTGTAGCTTTCATTGAATTCAAAATTTTGCAACGTTACATATATATATACTACAGCTAAGAACCATCTAGAACTAGTTCTTAATCCATGTACTACAACATAAACTCACACTTAACAGACTAATCACAACAGAATCTGCTACACTGCTTTCTTCACTACTCCTTTGATCAACACGTCTCTCCAAGTACACTGGGGGTCCCTTGACACAACTGTGGGCTCGTTGGCAGTACTTTCACCAAACTGAGATTGCATACAATCATCCCTTTGTTTCTCTTGTGCACCTGATACTTCAGCAATGCAATCAGCCACGTCAACCTTCCCTTTACATGTAGGATCAGCTTCCTTTACTTCAATGTTGCACAGAACATTATCTTGAGGATTGGTCTCTTCACCCAAGTTCTCTAACAATTATTTCATGTCAGTGTTAGCATAAACAATGAAATTGGGGGCGTCAACTAAGCTTATGTTAAACAGATTATACGTCTCAACAATTTATTTTGAGAATGTATAAGACGCAATATCTTAGGAGTTTAAAAGTTGTCAAAAATTTTAAATGATTGAACTTATAAACTAGAGAGAATTGTAATTTGAGATAAATGAGACTAAATCCTAGTTAGAAATAGAAAGTTAAATAAAATAATTGGAATTAGTATATGTTGGAAGTAACAAGCATATATAATAATTGTTGTGTGTTTATAAATTTTGATAAAAATAAGTTGGGATTGATGAATATAGTTTTAGAAAAGTTTATACTCCCTCCATCCCACAAAAGATGTCACATTTCCATTTTTGGAAAAAGTTCTCATATTAATATAAAAATTATGATTTCTCTCTCCATCTAACAAACAAAACAAAACCTCCTAAAATCTCGTGTCATCCCACAAGTGTGACATCTTTTGTGGGACGAATGGAGTAACATCTTAGAGTTTATTTTTGAATTTTATAAGTTGTTTAGGAACTTTTTTTGTCAAACACTCTTCAAGATCTTATAAGCTCCTAAACAATGTATAAGCTATTTAAAGGAGCATATAAACTCAACCAAATACCCTCTAAATAGGAGGAGCTCACCATGTAAAATGTCATGTAGGGACCCTTTTGATGCAAACGCAGACACAAGATTTGCTCATCCTCATAAATACCATATAGCTTTACAATATTTTCATGAACCAGGCTTGATAGTGTTGAAGCCTACAAACCATACATTATTTCCCATGTTATATAGAGTTCATAGCAAATATATTACTCTATCCGTCTCTCAAAAATAGGTTAATTGGGGATGATCCCATAAATGATAAAGTAAAGGAGAAAAGAAAAAAAGGGTTTTCGTCAATGGATATGGACTACTTCTATGGGACGGATATTCAACCTATTTTTATGGAACGGAGGAACGGAGGAAGTATAAATCTAGTACTAGTATATTTTAATGAATCATGCATCGTAGGCCCAAATGTAGATTACTTTGGAGATGTTTGTTTCTCATGACTAATAAAACAGAGGATTTGATAAGTTTATTATTCCACATATCTTGCATTATTATTCAGTTGCATTATTTAGGGATTGCATATCTTTTTCATATCTTTTGTCTTGCTCATTAAGTTAGTATCCCTATTATAAATAGGGCTATTGTTATTCTCCTTATTCAATCAAGAAATATCAGTTATCCTTTTATTTTATCTTTACGCTTTTATCGTATCATTTCTGGTTTGATCGACCAGCAAAGCTCCGACGACTACCTTTTATCCTTAAATTTGACGCCGGAGTGATCGTCGAGCAACCGCTCCCGCGACGTTCGATGCAAATTATCCGAGTTAAGGAACTTCATCCTTAACAATTGGTGCTTCCATTTTCGAACTCATGGCTGAAGCCAATCTTCCTTCATGGTCGGAGATATCACAAGCATCTGAAGGCTTGCAATTGACTTCAACAGCAGCAACGTGGGAGAATATTCTAGCTAGGTTGGCAAGAATCGAGTCCCGATTGCTTGAGCATGAGTGTAGGGAAGAATCCACGCGCCCTCCATTGCGCCCACCGGACGGACCTCTACTGTACGCCGCTGCACAGCCGCAATTCCATATCACCTGGTACCACCAGCCACCTGACAATTACCTGCCTCTCTCACCATACACCTACGCCACCAGCCTACTCCACCAAACACACTAGCCGCCACCGCCCCTGAACAATTCCATAGGCCATCAGCCCTACACTACGTTTGACGCAGCCGCACAGCCGTTGTTCCAGTCCACCAGCCACCAGCCCCGCTACACCGCCGGACCAAGCCCGACGCTGCATCCCCTGCCGCAACTACCACCAAATTTTTGGAGCACACCCATCCAACACCAGCAGCTTGGATTTCAGCTATACAATCAGCCCCCGGCTCGCACACTTTCGTGTTGGGAACCACCGCTAACAGCGACCACTGCCGCAAACCTACCCTACCAAAACTACCAGCCCGATGCACAGCGGTCCTACACCGGGAAGCCCCCAACCGGCTGGCCACCGCCACCACCGCAACAATCGCAGTCCTGCTGGTCTCCGCTGAGTCAAGGCTGTTCAGCAGCACCGCTGCTAGCTGCGGCTGTCCCGATATCAATGGGGAAGGAAAAATCTTTTCTTTCGGGATCAATTCTATCTGGGATGTTTGAAAGTGATGAAGGGATTTATATTTTTGGACATGGAAGTAAGCATCAAATAAAGGAGCAGGAAAGAGACGCCTTTGATTCATCGAGTTTAGATGTCCAAATTGAATGTTTATGTGATGGTGCCAGAGTTGTCAACTGCGTTCGTGATCGTGGTGAGGGAGAAGTGGAGCTTTGTGATTCAAAGGACTCTATAGTAGAGAGGGCGGCAAAGACATCCATAGATCGTGTATCATTCCTATCAAATGAGTACTATGATTTAGATATTATCTTGATGGAATCAGATTCAAAGCTGGATATTACTATTGGCCCATATGAGGCATATGAAGATACACCTTTGGGATGCAAGGCCACTTTTGAGGCATTCTCAAAATTTTGTGGTTGGAACGAATTATTATTTGTGATTGCATTTGATCCGGGAGGGAAAAGTGTTAAATTCTTCAAATCATTGTCCCACATCGGCTTGGTGATGATCCTAGCTTATCTATATAAGTGTAGATAACTCTCCCCCTTATGAGGCCTTTTAAGGGGCGAGTGGCCCATTACTAATATGGTATCAGAGCGGGGCCCAAGTCGATGATGGTTTATCTCTTTATCTCTTCTCTTGCCTACCCACGTGATGGAAGTCCGATGTGTCATTCCGGCCCACACGTGAGGGGGCGTGTTAAATTCTTCAAATCATTGTCCCACATCGTCTTGGTGATGATCCTAGCTGGTTTATCTCTTTATCTCTTCTCTTGCCTACCCACGTGTTGGAAGTCCGATGTGTCATTCCGGCCCACACGTGAGGGGGCGTGTTAAATTCTTCAAATCATTTTCCCACATCGGCTTGGTGATGATCCTAGCTTATCTATATAAGTGTGGATAACCCTCCCCCTTATTAGGCCTTTTAAAGGGCGAGTGGCCCATTTCTAATAAAAAGCTCCCGGTTTCTGTTATCATCGACTCTCTTCGTTGCTTCGTGGGAACTCTGTTCCCACCTTGAGGACAAGGTGGATTTTAACCGCGGGGGAGTTGATACGTTTATTATTCCACATATCTTGCATTATTATTTAGTTGCATTATTTAGGGATCGCATATCTTTTTCATATCTTTTGTCTTGCTCATTAAGTTAGTATCCCTATTATAAATAGGGCTATTGTTATTCTCCTTATTCAATCAAGAAATATCAGTTATTCTTTTATTTTATCTTTACGCTTTTATCGTATCATTTCTGGTTTGATCGACCGGCAAAACTCCGACGACTACCTTTTATCATTAAATTTGATGCCGGAGTGATCATCGGGCAACAGCTCCCGTGACGTTCGACGCAAATTATCCGAGTTAAGAAACTTCATCCTTAACAGGATTGAACTTTGTTATGCATGTTATCTGGATTTCACCTTTCAATGGGATATGAGTCAAGTAAAACTAGCCCCCATTATAGTATATCCCAAAGTTTCATTTTATCTAACTAATTAATAAGCGATTAGCCTTGTACTATTTTTATCTCCCTTACTGAATTCTAAGATGAAAATCAAGTCATTTTACCATTCAAGAAAAATATTTTTTTGTGACTTCCCTACATATATAATGCTACTGCCAAACCTGTGCAAGAAATTCTGGTTTTGGCAGCTTGGTTTTGTAGCATTTAATTGCAACTGGCTGTGTTCCACCGTACACTCCATACCACACAGTACTGTCTCTAGTAATGGATCCACTAGCAATCCAATATTTCCTATCAAAATCTTCAGTCATGTTCTGCAAATCAGCCATTGAAAACACAGGAACTGCAATTGGCAGCGTATTAACATTCAGTTCATTGTCTAATTCATCAACTAAAATGTCATATGTTAACCGGGAGCATACCGTTACTCGTCTGCTCGAGCTCTGATGTATCCTCTTGTGTTGATCCTGCATTATGATTATAGCCAAATTCACAGCAGACCCAAATAAACTATAGCATATTTACTTTTTATTATTGAGCCTCATTACCATATTTCTTCAATCTAATCCTCTTTATAATTGATAAAAAAAAAAAAAAAAAAAAAAAAAAAAGCTTACATAATAACAGGAGTTATTCCAATCCATGTGATTATACTATTTTTGTCTAAGTCAATAATCAAGAGTATAGATCCGGCTTACCGGATAGTTCATCTACATATGGGTAGGTTGGGTTCTGTAAACCACGCAGGGCTTCCTGGAGCTCGGCCAAGACACGACTCATTTTAGGCCGTTTCTTTGGTTGATATCGCAAGCATTTTTTAGCGATCTCATAACATATATTGAGGCTACCTTCCGGGATATTTCCACTCACATTTCGGTCTATAATACTGCGTGCTCCTCTGCTCAAAGCCCAGTCAGAGAGGAGCCATTCTCCATTAGCAGCACGGTTTGTGGAATATAAGTAATTCACGTCCCGATCCGATACATATCGGGTACCCGCTACCCAACGACAACGGATAATGGGGCTGGATCGGTTAGTATTTTTTAGAGTTTTCGGCCGCATGATTATACTCGTTAACCCCAATAATACCCGATCTATTTGACTTATTATGGATCAGTTAATCACATGTTAAACATTCAATTGCATACAAGAACATAAAAAATTCATGTAAAAGGAGTTGAAATCCTTATTCATAAATTTCCTACCGTTTAGAAATACTGATTTTATTCTCTAAAGAATCGTTGAACCTTCTAATATGTATCATGAACAGATAATGACTTTTGGGTGGACAAAGCTTGTCAGTATCGAAAAGGACTTTATTAGAAAGACATAACTTCTCTTTAGGGTTTAGGGTTATGATGAGCCAACCGAAGAAACCATCCACTCATAGAGGAAAGGGAACAAAATTTATTAATTGATTCTTCTAAATCTCCTTTCTAATCTCCTTTTATAGAGAGTTATGATGAGACAGATTAGGGATCCATAATTAAATTGAGCCTCAATTTAATACAAAGTCCAATAGAATATTATTATCAGCTACTACAGTAAAATAATATTGACTGCCCGTCCAATCCCAAATTACGAGTAATCTGGGTTTTACCTCTTTAATTTATTATTTGCCTTGTTTAAGATATAAATATCCATTAATTAATATAAGTCTGCTATTTGACTTTAATTAATTAATATATTTTTTCAAGAGTTGTCTAATTCATAATCTTTATTTATTGTTTTGTAATAAATCCAACGGGCTAGGTTTCTGTATAACAAAACTTTTTCCAAGCGCCTCTTTTGAGGATATTATCAAATTGGACTCACGCAGCATACGATTCATTGCAATAACAATACTAGCACCTCTAGACATTGATCACCATACTCAAGATATCAGGATTCTTGGATTGCAAAAAATCTGCACGTTTTAATAAATCAAAGTAGTACATTATGATGTTATGTCAACAATGATTAAGAAATAACAATCACCGAGACCTCATCTTTAGTAAATAGGAAGAAAGACTTATCTCAACTGTTAGATCATTCAGTGTTATACCATACCAGTGTCGTTCATTTCCAAAGGTAAGGAAACATGCGGACTAACACTACAACCTTTCACGATAGGTAGCCAAAGTCTATCTAGGTTGTGAAATTCTATTTCTCTACTACAAAGAACCGACTGCATCACCTTTTATGAATGTCATTCACGACCGACTAGTCTACTAAGCAGAAAAGTTAGACTTGTTTGCTTTTAATACATTGAAATGTTGTAGAAACATCTTATATATGAATAAGCAAACACCAATTCGATAAAATTACTTCTTCTCGCATTGGGTTAAAAGTGGATTGTAGAGTTTATTGTATACAAGCAATTCTACCCGTGCAACATGCTCGAAAATTTGCTTTTCAGTGTACCAATCATAACATTAGCCATGTACCGTCTTTCAATACTTTATACTCCCTCCGTCCCACAATAATTGTCACACTTCATTTTTACCATAAATGGTAAGTAGGTCTCACATTCCACTAACTCACTTCACTCAAATTTTATTATAAAACCAATATAAAACAATGGGTCCCACAAACCACTAACTTTTCCAACCAACTTTTCTTTACATTTCTTAAAATTCGTGCTCACAATAAAAGTGACAATTATTGTGGGATGGAGGGAGTATTAAATTATTGTCGTGAGACTCCGCAGGGAATGAGTATACATGGCGAATAAATAAGCCACCAAAATTAATACTGTAAAATTGGGGAACATTGTTGGCTACACTATTATTGGAAGAGAGAATTTTTCAATATTTTTTATACATTATAATATATTGTTTTTATTTTTCTCTCACAATAATCAAATCTTAATAATAGTGAAGAGTCGGAAAAGGACATGTGAAAAAGCAAAGCTTCAACAATCTTGGGTTTTTTATGCATCCAATTTTTGGTTTGGAACACTTTCTTTGCACGATTGAAGGGTCCAACTCACCATACTCAGACTTGGAAATTTCACATTGTCTCATATAGAAGCATCAATTCGGGGTTGGGTACGAGTACATGCAATGTCACGTAAAGAATACCCGACACGGGTAGTGATAATCCTTATAAGTTGCGGGACGAGTATTAGGGCATCAAATTTTGCTGAAATCGAATGCGACTAAACGACTTATCCGGTACGGGTACCCGCTGATAATATCCCATTTCATCACCCCTAACGACACATGTGTATCCAAACAAATAAAAGGGTACAAAGATTTAAATATGGACTATTAAGTCAAAAAGTGCGAAAGGTTACGTGAAATATGTAATTTATAATATGTATTTACAATCATATTTTATGGGATGCGTTATAATGTTAACTTTTTTTAAATTGTTAACTCATCAATGTAGTGTATTAACAATGTCAACACGATCACATTAAAATGACAACACATATTTGTGTTAGACATTTTAATAAACTGTGTTGACATTTAAATATTAATGTCAACACAATGTATTAAAATATCAACTTAAATTTATGTTGACATTTTAGTATCATCGTATTGACATTTTTAATACACTACGTTGATGAGTTAGCAAATTAGCAATTTAAGAAAAGTTAGCAACGGATCACTTTATTAAACAAAAATGAACTGAAATAATAATTATGGCTAAAAATCAAAGACACTGGTTTTTTATATATAAGTTCATTATAGATGAAACATTTTTTTAAAATCTTATTAGCAGTTTATTAAATACTCCCCCGTCCGCCATTAGGAATTTCATTTCTTAGCGCCACGAGTTTTAAGAAATGTTAAAAAAAGTTGGTTAGAAAAAATTAGTGGAATATGAGTCTCACTTATATATACTTTTGAATGAAATGGGAGTGGAAAGTGGGACCCTATTATCATTTTATGTTAAAAGAGAACTGGAATTACTATTCGCGAACGGACTAAAATGAAAAAACATGACTCCTATTTGCGGATGGAGAAAGTAATTAGTACTACATCAATAACATTTTTTTATTACTTTTTTTAAATCACTCAATGTTTACTTTAAATTTTGAATTTTTGACTTTCCCAATTTAATGTTTTGAGTTGAAAGGAATTTTTAATATTACAAGCATTAGAGATCAGTTATGCAAAAAAATTTGAAACCCCACCCCAAGAACCCCCACATCCCAGCCGATAGTATTGTGAGGGGTATTAAATCATGGTATGCAGTGGTCCGCTAAGTAGGAGGATATCTTGCCAGACGCTCACTTCCCAAAGCCTCAGACTTGTGCTTGTGAAATGTTTTAATTACCTAGTAGTGAGAATTGATCCTTGCCCACTTATGCTGATGATGGAAGTCAATCGATCCTCTCAGGGCCTCATACTTGCCCATTTTTTTTGTTGTGTAAAGATGACGATGATGGAATCGATTAGAGGGAAAGAAATTTTGAATTAATTAGAAGAGTGTTGGCTTTGAAGGTTGGTGCTAGGTTGGAATATCAACCTAATTTTAAATACTAATTAAGTTACAGTAATAACTAATAACTAATTTTAATTTTATATGTTGAAAATATCAATATAAAGATATAAATTTATCAATTTTCATGTGTTGATAAACTTATGTCTTTGTGTTGATATTTAAATTTACATATTCTATTGATATAATTATGTGTTTGTGTTGATAATTTTAATACACAGAATTGAAAGTTACTCCCTCCATCCCAATTAAGATGACACGTTTTCCTTTTTAGTTTGTCCCAACTAAGATGACACATTTCCTTTTTTGGTAACTTTCTCTCTCCAATTAATACACTCAACCACTTTTTCTCACTCCTATTAAAATATCCATCTTTTTTTATCTCTCTACTTTAATACTTACATCTACCTTCTCTCTCTCCAATTAAACACTTTAACCAATAACTCCTAAAACCCCGTGCCGGCTAAGTAATGTGTCATCTTAGCGGGGACGGAGGGAGTATTAGTTATTTCTGTAAATTAGTTAGCACACTAAGTGTGTGATCAAATACTAACTAAGTTACAGTAATAACTAATAACTAATATCAATTTTGTACGTTGACATTAATATTATTGACCTTTGCTGTTTAAAGTCGAATCCGTATAGGATTTTGATGAGTGAAGATGGATGAGACAAAATACTAGTGAACATACCAAGTTTCATAAACTCTAGTAGAATACATTAAAATTAATTTGGAATGGGTTGAGATTCACCACTGACTTTCCTCACTTGAGTAGCTCTCACTGCTCTGTAAGTCAGTACCCACTCCTATATTTTATTCAGGACACTGAACACATATTGCTATAGTTTAAACAATTAAGTAATTGTAAAGCACCTACTTCCCCCATAATTGAAGCTGCATCCAAACATTGACCCTTATTATTTAAGTTCAAGCAACATGAGCTTGTAATATTAAATATGCTAACATCCAAAACAAAATGAATCTCAAACCACAATGGAATACACTTGCAACATCCTCTTCTTCCTTCTCCTTCTACTCTCATCCAATCTCCTCACTTTATTCATCTCCACAACTTTCTACTCTTCCACTTGCTCCCTCAACCCTCACCTCCAAACCACCCCCTCCGCGGCCACGGCCGACGAGCCGGACCTCCCCTCCGAGTTCGTCGCCTTCACATGTCCACAGAAGCTCCCACTCGGCTTCAACCGCAATTTCGACTCCGACGAGATCCTCCCTTCCGTGGGCAGCTCATGCACCCTGTTCCAACGCGACCTCCGCCGATACATGTCGTACCAAGTGAACGGATCATGCCCGGACGACGAGCTCCTCTCCCAGAAACTCCTCCTCAAGGGATGCGAGCCCCTCCCCCGCCGCCGCTGCCGCCCTGCCGCCCCTCGCCACGCCGCGGAGCCCCTCCCCCTCCCGGACTGCCTCTGGTCCACCCCCTCGGACGCCTCCGTCGTGTGGACCGCCTACACCTGCAAGAACTACACGTGCCTCGTCAACCGCGGCCGCAGCCAGAAGGCCTTCGACGACTGCAAGGACTGCTTCGACCTGGCCGGCCGCGAGAGCCGCCGCTGGACGGGCCACGCATCCTCCAACCTCGACTTCACCATCGACGAGGTCCTTGCCGCGAAGTCGCCTGGGACCGTCCGCATTGGGCTTGACATCGGCGGGGGCGTGGCGACCTTCGCGGTGAGGATGAGGGAGCGGAACGTGACGATCCTGACGAGCTCCATGAATCTGAACGGGCCATTCAACAACTTCATAGCTGCGAGAGGGGTCGTGCCGCTCTACATCAGCATCTCACAGCGGCTTCCGTTTTTCGACAACACATTGGATATAATCCACTCGATGCACGTGCTGAGCAACTGGATCCCGACACAGCTGCTGCATTTTATGGTGTTTGACATATACAGAGTGCTGAGGCCGGGTGGCTTGTTTTGGTTGGATCACTTCTTCTGCGTCGGGGATGAGCTGGAGAATGTGTACGCGCCTCTCATAGAGAGTGCCGGGTTTCAGAAAGTGCGGTGGGAGGTCGGAAGGAAGCTCGACAGAGGGGAGGAGCTCAATGAGATGTATCTGTCTGCGCTCTTGGAGAAGCCATTAAACAATTCTTGGTGATTAGGCAATGGAAAAAGTAACATGTTCATTGAGCAAAAGGATGTGTACAAAATGCATTCCTTTATTGCAATTGCATCTAATAAGATTTTCAAGCTGTTTGGTACACGAGATACAACTTTTGTGCTTCTGTAATCATGTCAGCCTCGAGAATTTGGCCTCCGTCTTCGGATAATATAATGCATTCTGCATCAAGCATCCCGAGTTGATGGGATGCTGCTTCTATTAGCTCTTCCATGCTGTGACGAATCCACATCACGACTCCATGTCTTCGGCCTTCTTTAGTAGTATCCCATGGATGAAATGGAAACACTGTGCACTTTTTCTTTGCATGTCTTAGCTCTGCTACAGTTAAAAACCTACATTAATCCACTGATTTTCCACATTCTCAACAGACATTCTTGAATTATAAATATGACTACCTGTGACCTCATGGGAGTAGGGGCTCTCGGGATATTCGGATAGTTGGGCTGTCTTCGCCTCTTCCATGAGTCTGATCATGTTTTTGTTTCCGCATATTCTCGCTTCATCTATTGGACTGTTTCCCCATCTGAAGACAATGGTGATGTTTCAGTTGCGGAGTAATTTTACCAATAAATAAAAGTGAACAATCAATTATGTATTTATGTTACCTGTCTTTTGCGAAGATGCTGGCTCCTGCTTCCACAAGCAACTTGCCCATTAGATACAATCCTTGAGAGGCAGCTACGTGAAGGGGAGTTCGACTATCGTAGTCTTTCGAGTTGGGATCGATGCCATTGGACAACAACCTTCTCAGGAAATCTGAATCTCCTCTTGCAACCACTGAGCACAAGTAGCTACCAACATTGTCAATTTTCACCATGGCCCCTTCTTTATAAAGTAATGAAGCAACCTTGTCATGTCCATTCTTGATGGCTTCCAGCAATGGTGTGTTACCGAAATTATCTATTTAGAGACACAATTTCATCAGTAATATGACACAGTTGTTACTAAATGTGGACCCATGTACTTGGTTCTGGATCTTACCTTCGGCATTGATGTCTACACATTCTTGTATCAGGAACAGAGTGATATCTTCATATCCTCTTGATGCAGCAAGATGCTGAGGAAAAGATAAACCATCTCATCACTATTTTATGCCATTTCATTTGATGCCTGAACTTGACCTCAGAAAATTGTACATTCAACTATGCTTTTCATAATACAGATATATAGATGCCTAAAGAAATAAAGATGACAGGAAAGAAAAGAAATTTACAAACTTTTATATATATTGGCTTCATTGGATGTATCGCGAATCCAGAATTAGTAAGTGATGCCAGAAACATTTTAAGAGAATAAAAAGAAAAGGCAGGAGACAGTGAATTACCAAGTTATTTATGTTACATTGTAAAGCACAAAATGAATGTCTACTACAGAATATTAACAGGTAACTGTTCAAACCACATACCAGAGCTGTCCTTCCATCATAATCTTTCTTGCTTGGATCTGCTCCAGAACGGATTTCGCTTTTAAGTTGATACAAGTCACCGTAAAATGCTGCACTGTTCACTCTCAAAGCAAGATCAGCTTCTTGTTTACCAATATGGAACGTAATATCCGACTCCAATTGCTTCAGGCGAAGATTAGATTCTTTTCCCTATCGTAAGTTGAATATAGTTAGAAGAAAGGGGAAGATTAGATTATTATCTTCATTAATGCTAAGAGTGTAAGCATAATGGCAGCTAGTAGGCATGTTTCTATAGTTGAATTACCTCCAACAAGTTAGTCAAGACTTTCCGTCCATCGTGGAAAAATATCTCAAGAATATTGGAGAAAGATTGCTTATCAATACGCATGAGTCTGCAGAGTTCACATACACGGACAGTATAAGGTTGAGGAATGTTGCACAAAATCGAAATCTCTCCAAACGAGCTGTTAGGCTCTAGAAGAGACACAGTCTCTTCTAATCCATCAGCCCCTATTCCAACCTCCTCCTGTATAATATGGTACCTAGCGATTAATCTCAAATAAAAAAGGACAATAAAGATGCACGACAAAAAATCAGTTAAAAATGTATCTAAAACATGTTGCATGAGTTGTCAATTCAAGAATATACAGGGCCTATTCAAGTCGTAAGCTACTGTGTTCTAACTCCTGATAAATTGCAAGACAAGATTTCTGGTTTGCCTACGACGACTAAAAGTTTAACCATCTGTCCTGCAAAGGTTTAGATAGATCCACTTCCACAAGTATATGCTTGATACCAGCCATAGGTTCTCTTATAAGATATACATATATCTCTATTTTGCATGACGAGTAAGTAATTACAATGTCAATTTGAAAATGTTAACGCTCATGGAAAAGAGTTTGGGAGGAACTCATGTTTCAAAATATATAACACTTTTTAAGATTTGGGCGTAAGAAAGTCATACCAAGACACCATGACAAACAAAATAGAGTTGATCCACAACATTCCCCTGTTCCATTATGACTTCTCCTGGAAGGAAAAATTCCTCGTGGACCCGAGTTACCTGCAGAGAGAAATACGTGTGGAAAGAATTAGCAGCATGAACCAAAGATTGAATGATATACAATGAACATATTTATCAATTGAAGGCAACCCAGAAAGGATATATAAGGTAAAGAAAATTTACTAAATGAAGTATTTTACAAACTGTATATGTTCAATCCAGACTGCATTACATACATTCTTCACATTAATGTTGATACCCGAACAACTTTGTGTATAAAAGAGTTGATGGACATATAAGTAGCCCACACATAAAAAGAAAAGAATAATATCCAATAGCGCATTCAATTATTGAACGAAATTAGTTGGTGACCAAATGATTAACTTACAATTTGATTGATGAATTCTTGGGAGCAAGATTTGAAAATGGGAATATTTTCCACATATGACTTGTACAAAGTCTGAGATATCTGCAACAAAATAAATTACCGTGTCAATGAAAAGGTTCATTTTTTGCTTTGTGGGTGATCACACGAATGAACAGTATAACTGGATAACAAATGCTTTGCATTGAAGATACATCTAAGATAAACAATGGACTAAAATATCTCAAGTTCTCAATAAAGGAGCACTTTAAACAATAAGAGACAGCAGCGCACATATCAAATATATAGCTTTGTAATGCATAATTAACATGTGTAATGAATTTAAGATAGAGCATCAAAACAGCTACAGTCACTCAGAATCATCCAAGAATTATAATTCAAGGAATTGTTCGGATCCAACTATAATGCAGAAATCTTCGGCATAGGAGAAATTGTGCACATTTGTTGAACCAAGAGGTTTCAAATATCAGAATAGTAAGTTCCACAAAACAGTGGACAGACAAATCAGCTAGATCAAACCATCAAATATTTAGAATTCTGAATTGGAACTCTACATTGCAAAAATTCAGCAAGACAGGCAAAATCCAAAATTGGGCATCAACGAACAAATAATGAAGTAATGATGGTAAGTTTCATGAGTAAACTTGAGTTAAGCCCAGTTCAACCAACTTGTTTTAATCAGATGAACTAAGAACAGACATTTCTCTCTTATCCACACACACACACTGACATAGTTTTGACCATAGACTCTATAATAGCATGCATTGCAATTTTTCAACTCACGAAAGGTGATATCTTCTAACTAAATATGTTTTGTATAGAGTTTCCAGATTCCTACCTTGGCACGAATAGACATTGGGATATCTTGTAGAACAGCGGCATCAGTATAGCTGCTTTCATATTGCAAACGCAAATGCCCTTTTATTTGATTACGTAGGTCCCTACCTAATCTGTTTCTGTTCATATATTTGGTAAGATCAGTCATTTTGTCTCTATATCTTACAGTCTTTGATCCTTTCACAATCAGCGCTGTCATGTTACCAATCAAATATGCACCAAGAATCATGTCAAAGGAGACATAGATCATGATGAATATCATTTCTCTCAGATTGACTGCATGTATATCTCCATAACCTGCACAAGTGAGAGAAAACAATATAAATGGAACATTCATATTGATTATAAGCATAGTGTGTACCATAAAAGACATTATAGATAGCATGGAGAAGGAAAAAGCTAACACATTGTCGAAATACTTATGTGCAAGTAATTTTCTCATTTTTCAGTAAGTTACACCATGACAGAAAAACATATTTTAGGAAAAGCTAGCCTCAACTAACATATCTCCATTATAACTTAATAAAACAAGTTGTAATGCAAAATTGAACTTGTTAATTTTATGAAAGAATCAAATATTGTTATAGAGTTTTTTCTATGCTTAATGTGAAAAGTTAAAAAACACTTACCTACAGTTGCCATGGTGACAATGGCAAAATACAATGAAGTAATGTAACGCTTCCATATGTCTATATCTCTGAATTGTGAATAACTATAGTCACCCAATTGCAAGCTCCCAATCCATGTGTAACCTTCCTGCTCTTCAGGGAGCGTAGTGGCTAGGTAGTAGAAGATGCAAGCTGCTGTATGCGTGCAGTAAAGTTCAACAGCTATTAGTTTCACTATCCTCGTGAAGAGATAATTGATTCTGATGTCCTTTTCCATCCTTTGAAAGAAATCCGTAAGTCTGCGAACCCGTATCAATCTGATCCATAGAAGATACCTCACCCCTTCTTTTCTTCCGCAAACCTATTGGAATGTATATATTACATGTGTGTTTTTCAAATATGTTAAAAGAAAACACATGAGCCAAACCTTGTAGATTATATCCCACGGCATGCAAGCTAGTAGGTCCGGAAAAAAATGAGATTTAATATACCTGCAAACAGAATACCCACCTTTATTTGTGGATGGTGCAATATAAGTTATTGCATACAAACTACAAGGAAAAAGAACATAAGTACCGTAGAGCAATTGGATTACGCTTGTAAATCATTTTGTAGGAATGACTGTCCCTGTAAGCCACAAAGAATTGCAAGATAATGTCGAGTAGGAATGCCACCTGGCCAACAATGTCTAAAATGAAGAGGTTCTCTGGTAGTCCCCTGAAGAACCCGAACTCCAACGGAGTAAAGAATGACGAGTATATTGCCCATATTAGTATAAATTTCTCCCATGCCTTGTACCACCTGCATATTTTTTTTGAGAATCAACATTCCCGAGGCGAAGAAATTTCTGAAAGTTGGAGTAACTCTGCTTAACTGATTTAATCGATTGATGGAGGTCCAACTACAGAGGTTACAAGATAGAGTTTTATGCATTTATGATCTCTATAAATGACAACATAGAAGTGATGTGCCAATATGCCAAAGCTACCTTCTTCTTGAAGTTTATATTTGCTCCTAGCAAATGCAAGAAAAACCCATTTTTGACAACGGCTTTGCCATTGCATTTTATCCCAACAAAACAAATGAAATTTTAAGAAACGTGATATTTCAGATGTATTTTCCTGTTTGAATACAGAATCTGATCCATGCAATGCAGTTGTAGTTCTATGTTCTACATTTTTTTTTATCTGTTTTTTCTTATTTGGGTTGAAGTTTTCAATTTACTATGTTAAGAAGGATAAATATGATACACTGATTAACCTACCATGTTAAATAGGATAAATATAGTGAGGTAATATATACAGTTGCAACCCGCTTCAACACACTATCTGCACTTATATGTTGAAATGTGATACAAACATAAAAAGAAACATGTTTTCCATTCACCACTCCAATTAAATTAATGGATAAAAATAATTTATATATACAATTTTTGCAGATTTTTTTTGATATATAGAGCTTTGAGAATTAAAAAACTTTGGATTATTTGAAAAAAGAATAATCAAAGATCGATCTATTTTTCATAGTTATCAGAGTTCATAGTATTTATTTACATCCCATGTGATGCATCAAATCTACAGGTTATATTGTGTATAAAATAAATGTACAAGGTCCACTGGACAGAGGTTACAAATTGCATTAAACTGACAGGCTTACCACTTGTGTTCAATCAATTTTAATAATAACCGGATAAAATAAGGGCCTTGGTGATATTCTTTAAATTATGAATGAAATAAAACATAATTCGACCAAGTTTACTTGTGCAATTTTGATATACTCCCTCTGTCCCACAAGAAATAAAACGTTTTCATCTTTGGTTGTCACATTAAAAATAAAACGTTTCTTAAAATAACTAATTTTATCTCTATTTTTCCCTTTCTCTTACTGTATTCTCTCTTCTTTAACTCACAAAACAACACTACATAAAATCTTGTGCCGAAAAGCAAACATTTCATATTTATTGGGACGGAGGGAATATTTATTAGCGATGGCTTCTTTGTGTCTGAGGTCATTTACTATATGAGTTTTATTTATAAAAATAATACTAGTACTGAGGATATGACAACTGTTACGTATAAAAATAAAATAGTTCAAACCACCTTTGACTTTCAAGCACCCAAAATAATGAAAAATGTGTTGAAATTTACCGAACTAGGCGCAGACTAACAAATAGGTTCCCACCACGTCTCTACTAGTATCAGTGGCGGGAACAAAAAGACTCCAAAATTATTCCTAAACACCACTACTTTTATCAAATACGATATCCAATCCCCATTATTTTCAAACTTCGACTCAATAAACGAGTAACCGCATCCCACAACAGCTGTACTAATTTCTTGAAAAAATAATAAAATTAAGATAGAAATAAAAAGAAAACGAGATTAAAAATCAATTATTAGAAAAACTTGTGTTTATGTATACAGTAATTTAAATAATGACTGTGCGTTAATTTCCGGTCAATTTAAATAGCAGGATGTGTTTAAAAATGAGAAACAATAAATAAATTACCTGTTGTCAGGGTGGATGAACAGATCTCTGAAGCCATTGATGAGGTTGTGCCTGCTGAATCTCCGGCGAGTCGAGTTCATCTCCAACTCGTTCTCAACCAGAGTTAATCGGCTGCCGCGTGACGACTGTATTCGCTCCCTTAGATCCTCCACCTCGTATTCCTCCCCGCCGTGGCTCGAGCTTCCTTCCTCTCCAATATCACCGTGCCCTATTTTAAATGATTTCCTCTTGAACGACTCCATTTTCCTCTTCTCCAACAGAAATCAAGGGTTTTGATGATAGTTATCGTTAGTTGATGGTGGAAGGTTCGTGAATTTTCGGATTTTCTGGAAACGATTTGATTTTTTTTTTTTTTGAGGGAGAAAGTGTGAATTGTTTCGGCCGGAAAAATTGGGAGGGAAAATCACGGGAGATGGATGTTGGAATTCACGGAAAAGATAAGCAATGTTACCGTTGATCAAAATGTACGGCTGCGATTTGACGATGAAAAATGCAGGGATGGGATTCGGCGGTTTTGGAATTCATAAACCCCTCGCCCCTGCCTGAACCGATTTGAGTACTCTATTATTTATAGTTAAGTTATACAACGAGATCTGAATAATATGGGTTATTAAAAAGTATAATTAAATCAGTTGTAAATTGTGTATCCAGGAATGTTTATTTCATATTTTTGGTTGTAAATGTTTATTTCATATATTAATATACTGTGCACATTTCATTACACGTGGTTGTTGGCACTTATAATTTCAAAAATATATTCTCTCTCTCCTAGTAACATTTCCAATAATAGAGTCATTTTATCATTTTAATATATTCCACAACAATAGACTCATTTTGTTTTTTAGAAAAAGCCAACATACTTTTTTCTTTTTTACTTTATTATTTTTTCACCTCTTTATCTTTTTTCATTTTTTATTATTCTTCATTTACTTAATTCACTAAACATAATCTTTCTTAGATTGCGTGCCGAAATAAAACGCCTTCACTATTATAGATCGAAAGGAATACTACAATTAGTGCAATATACTAGTCAGGGATTGTCATCGAAATAAGAAATGATCTTAATACAAAATACTCCCTCCGTCTCATAAAAGATGTGGTGGAAACACAGTAGGGGCGATTGTGCCAAAATACGACGCCGTTTTGTATCAATTTCTACAAATTAGAAATTTTATTATTCCGACCAAATTCAACACAAACACTAAGTAATCCATAATTATGTGATTTATATTGAAGCA
This sequence comes from Salvia hispanica, assembly GCF_023119035.1. Taxonomy (NCBI): domain Eukaryota; kingdom Viridiplantae; phylum Streptophyta; class Magnoliopsida; order Lamiales; family Lamiaceae; genus Salvia; species Salvia hispanica. The sequence goes on from NC_062965.1 coordinate 40,264,803, forward strand.
ATTAAGTAGCACTCAAATATTCCACCGTCCCGCCGCTCATGAAATGAAACAATTCTTTAATAATTTGCTAAAAGTATTATTTTTCTATCATATAGTAATAATTTATGGAATGTTTATTTTACTGATTAGAATTTTATTTTTTTTATTTCAATACTAATTAGTTCATTTATTTAATTCACTTGCATCAGGTCATTTAAATTCTAGTGTTTAACTATTATATTATGACAAATTAATATAAAATTAATAATTATTATGAAAATTATATTTAAAGCTAATCAGTTGCAGAGTTATCAATTTCTAGTTATAATTTCTTTTAGCTAAAAAAAATTATTAACTCTCAATTATAATCATATTAACTCTTAATTTGTCGATGTATGAAAAACGACGTGATGTTGTTATCATATCATATTTTTTATTTCTTCATATTAGTAATTCCCCGTCTCCAAAGAATATGCACTTTGAATCGGCACGAGTTTTAATGCAAAATTGGTAAAGTAAGAAAAAGATATAGAGAAAAAGTAATTAAAGTACTGTTACTGAAAAAAAGGTCTCACCTCATTAGAGTGAAAAAAATATAAAAAAAAAAATAGAAAATGCATATTCTTGTAGGGCAGACTAAAAAGGAAAGTGTGCATATTCTTGTGTGACGGATGGAGTATAATTTTAACCATCATGAGATCATTGAGAAATTGAAATGTTATATTCGAGTTTCAAAATTATGGAATTGACTAAAATTAATGAAAAGTTATAATTTAAATAAAAACACTCCCTAGATTTAAATAATAAATGGGGCTTACAAATTTGATAATTTTTTAGTCAAATTAAATTAGAATTGGAATTATTAACTCCTGATTGAAACAATAAGCTCTAATTATTATTTTAAATGATAATTGATATTGACATTAGTTTATAGATAATACTATTACATAAAATAATTTTTAAATGAGAAAAAAATTTAATTAGTAAAATTAATAGTATTGAACAAATTACTATAATAGTAAATCATTACAGCAAATTATTAAATAAGATTTTATTTCATCAAGACAGTATGGACGGTGGAGTAGTGCAGCGTTAATCAATTGTTTTTAACTAAATCATTGTTTTAATTTATTCACGAGCATAGTACAGCATGAGTAACCTTAAATAAAACTGAAGCGTTGTAGAAATTAATACAAAACGGCGTCGTATTTTGGCACAGCTGGGGTGTTTCCACCACAGCAGGGGATCCACTTCCGTCACATTTGTGGGACGGCATGGAAGTTTAGGGGGTTTTGTTTTGTGTGTAAAATGTGAGAAGGAGCCTTTTTTTAAAATGAAAATGTGACATCTTTTGTGGGACAAACTAAAAAGAAAAGTGTAATATCTAATATAAGATGAAGAAAGTACATGTTAAATCTTGATTATAGGATTTTTTCAATCTGATGGTAAATAAAATATGTATTTTATACTTATGTTATTACTTATTTGTTAGTTTTTAAATTATTTTATAAAATTTGAATTTGATGTTATTTTTAGATAAATTTAGATTATCTTTTTAAAGTAACTTAAAATTAAGTTTATAATGACCTCCAGTATTTTGATTATGTATTTTATAATAAGATTGAGTTTACATATATCACAAGATTAAAATTTTAATAGCTTCAACGTATTTAGGGCAAAATAGATGCATTTAATATTATAGAGTACTGAGTAGGGATGGGAATACGGATATCGGGTATTGGATTAACCCATACCCGACCCGATATCCGCAGGGTTTTGGATATCCAATATCCAATTTTATGGGATTGGGTATTGAAATTTGAGATAAATCGGGTATTGGATAACCCGAATGGGTATCGGATATTACCCGAATATCCAATTTATTATTTAAACGCATTTTTTAAATTAGGTTTAGGTGTTTAGCAATTAATACTTCTATATTTTGCTTAGTTGTTTAATGACTTTCACGTATTGCACAACCAACTCACGTGGTTTTTATATTTTATTTAATTATTTTGACTTTTGAATTATATTATTGGTTGCTTCTACAGTTATATTAAATGCGTAACTTTTATGATTTTACTTAAATATTGCATAACCAATCCCCAAAAATATAATTGTATACTTTAAAATAAATGAAACATTAAAGAAATTAGTCAATTTAAATATTTCTATATTTATTTTGATATATAAAATTTGAATTTTTTTATTAGTTAATAACACTTGTAAAGAGTCGGGTATTTGGGTACCCGATACATCGGGTATGGATACCCGGGGCGGGTATTGGAGTATCCAAAAATATATCGGGGCGGATTTTGGATAGATATTTCGATGATTTTCGGGTTTGGGTACCCGGTTTTTCGGGTCGGGTATCTACGAATACCCGTATTCCCACCCCTAGTACTGAGCGAAGTATCGTGAGTTTTATAGATTTACTTTCTATCTCATACAATAAATATAATTATAAAAGTACTGGATTTAATTTTTATTTTTCACAAAGAACAGGATGCACGTTAAGAGATATAGCATGTTATACCATTTTCAATTTCTTTTTCTTGGGTTCAGATATAGTGATTTTAGTTAAATGTATATGATGTATGCTTTGATATAATTAGCTATGATTTGCTTTATAATTTAATATTCTTTACTTTTACTAATTGAGATTTCTTTTAAATTTATTTTTTTTCTAATTTATTTTTTCTCTAAGTTTTATTTCGCTTATATTAAGAAATAAATGCGGCATTGTCGGACAAAAAATATACACCTTTGAATATTAATAATATTATGAGCTTTATTTTTCCAAAATTTTCAGTTTATGGAATCTTTCATCCGATTTATCAAACTTTTATATTTGTTTGTGGTGTTAATAATTTCATCCATGACTTGTGAACGGTTATTAGGCATCCGCATCGCTGTGCGATGCGGTCTCGATCTCGTCTCGACGAGACAAGACGGCATCGAGACAGCGATGCGGGATCCGTCTCGTCCCGACGAGACGGGCTGTCTCGATGCATGACGCGTCTCGGCGAGACACGCGCCCGACGCCACGTGGCACGCGCGGGCGGCTGGCGTGACACCTACTCGCCGACCCGCGAGTGGGCGTCGGAATTATGACGTCATAATTCTTTTTTTTAAAAAAAAAATAAAATTTTCGAAAAAAAATATTAATTTTTTTTTAATTTTGTTTTGTTTTTTTTTAAATTCTATAAACACACTTCTCCATTCTCCATTTTACACACAAACACACATCTATTCTCTCATCTCTCTTTCTTTCTTCTCTAATCACTTCTATAAAATCATTCCTTTATTTTTTTCTTCTCCCAAATTTAATCCATTATGGATCCATTTGAGCAAATGCGTCGAATAATGGAAGAATCGCTAGAAGAAGATCGACGTAGGGAGGAGGAAGCCGTCGTGCCTTCTTAAAGGCGACGCCGGACTTACATCCATCGTAACCGGGAGGAAGCCGCCGCAAGGTTGGAACGTGATTACTTCAGTCCGAACTCGGTATGGGGAGATATCTACTTCCGTCGCCGTTTTCGTATGTCACGCGCGCTATTTTTGCATATCGCGAATACATTGGCGGGACAGGAAGAGTACTTCAGAGAAGGGTTCGACGCTGTTGGCCGTCCTAGCCACACGACGCTCCAGAAATGTACTGCGGCGATCCGTCAGCTTGCTACTGGACAAACGGCGGATTCGTTCAACGAATACCTGCACGTCGGAGAATCCACTGGGAGACTTTGTTTGTCGAACTTCTGCAAAGGTGTCCGGGCAGCCTTCACCGATGAATTTCTGAAGAAGCCAACCACCGCAGATTGTCAGTTTCTGCTCCGACTTCACGAACAAGTGCACGGATTCCCCGGGATGCTCGGGAGTGTCGATTGCATGCATTGGCAATGGAAGAATTGCCCTGTGGCGTTGAGGGGGTCATACACAAGCGGCCACAAAGGCACCCACCCCACCGTTATACTCGAGGCCGTCGCCGACTACCGGCTATGGATTTGGCATGCGTATTTCGGGGTCCCCGGCTCGAACAACGACGTCAACGTGCTCAACAGCTCCGACCTCTTCGCTGAAGTTCTGAATGGTAAAGCGTCGGCCATCAACTTCGTCGCTAACAATCGCCAGTATAAAATGGGGTACTATCTTGCCGACGGCATCTATCCGAAGTCGCCAACCTTCGTGAAGACGTTCAACAGGCCTGCGAACGAAAAGCAGTCTCTTTTTGCGCAGAAGCAAGAGGCTGCTCGCAAGAATGTGGAGAGAGCGTTCGGGGTTCTCCAAGCTCGATTCAACATTATCAAAGCCCCGGCTCGACAGTGGTTTATGGAGAATATGGTCGACATCATGTATACATGCATAATCTTGCACAACATGATTGTTGCCGACGAAGGACCTGAGGCGGGAAATTGGTTCGACCCTGAAACCCCGGGAAGCTCAACCGCAAGTAGTCCGCCTCGAACGGGAGTGCATCCGTCTTTGCAAGAGCGGTTGTCTATTCGGGTGTGGACACGTGATTCTACTACCCACGCCCAACTTCATGAGGATCTAATGGAGCACATTTGGGCAAAATTTGGCAACCGATCGTCACTAGAGAGCTCCTTCTTCTGCTTCTTTGCCTCCATTTTTTTTATTTGAGTTTAAGTGTGCAATTTGTAATTTCTAGTTTTTTAAATTATGTATTTTTTTTTTTTTTTTAGGTTTTTAAATTGTAATTTTTATTTTATTTAATGAAGTGTGTTTTTATTAATTTAATTTGTTGGAATTAAAAATAAAAAATGAAATTGAATGAATAGTTAAGAGATGGTTAAGAGATGGTTAAGAGATGGAGGGACGCAGGTGCTGTCTCTTAGTTAAGAGATGAGCTGAAAAGTACAATGTGGCCCATGAATAATTAAGAGATGAGACAGTTGAGAGACAGAAATGCGGATGGCCTTAATCCCATTTATGACCTGACTCATCCAATCTTATCAAGACGTCCACCACAGTACAAGTGGTTCCATTCCATCATCAAAACACAATTCATTCCTATACTATTCATCAACTATAAAATCATCTCTTATGTGCAGTATTTGTTAGAAAAGTTATCAGTGAGTAATTAATATTGTTGTATTTGTGATAAAGAAAAGAAGAGGGGGTGTTTCTAAATATGCGGGTCGAGGATGATACTTTAATCAAAATCTTATCATTTGGTAAATATACGTGTGCGGGAAATTTTGCTTGTTTACATTAATTTATAACAATAATCAGTCAGTTGTCAGCCAAATCGGCTGCTTTGAACAATGTATATTAGTTACATTTATTGCCAACTATTGTATAATGATAACACGTTACCAATACCAGATATTCATTTAGCATAGTCAGATTCACCTTAGCCGCTAATTAATGTTTATTTAATTAAAAATACTACCTTATCCAGATATTCATTTAGCATAGTCAGATTCACCTTAGCCGCTAATTAATGTTTATTTAATTAAAAATACTACCTTATGAAACTTGCAAATTTGCAAGGTGTATTTGAGTAGACATATATTCAAAAATATAGTATTCACAGCTATGTGTCGTGACTCGTGATATTTTACCATGTTTTATCACAAACATTTGATCAAAATCACAAATTATGGTATTATAGAATTATATTTTATAATGAAAAGTGTATATATTTTTAAGGGACGAATGAAATATATAAAAATGAGAATTATATTCAATTTTTTTTTAATTTTTAAAATTTGTGTCAAGACTCAATTAAGATTCTTAAAATAGGACGAATGGAGTGGAACTTAATTCGTTAATGTTATCCTAACAACAGACCTTTTAAATTAGTTAGTTTAATTTATTTATTCAATTGTTTGGACTTTTATTATTCTACTTTTAATCCTTGGGCCTTGAGTTATTTTTTTGTGTATTCAACTGGGAAATTGCACGTTAAATGCATACTAAACAAATGAACATCAGATTTAACTATATGGAGTACATGTTTTACATAATAGGAGTGGAGCATAATTTATAATACCAAGGATAATATCTAAAATACAAATATAAGGAGTATAAAGATTAGGAATCTTTTCGGTGACTGGATTAATGAAGATTTACATTGGATGCATCATTTTATTGAATAAGTTTATGGTTTAGTCGAATCTCATCATTTTATTGAATAAGTTTATGGTTTAGTCGAATCTCATCATTTTATTGAATAAGTTTATGGTTTAGTCGAATCTCACAAGATATATATATATATATATATAGAGTCCTATTATCCACAAATTCACTCTTAAAGACCGAACCACCGAACCCTACCAAATTAGGGCTTTTAGATCTAGTTTTTTATGGATAAGATACATAAATTTATAAATTATTTTCGCCTTCATCACGAGCCTATTTTAATTCATCCGAAGGTAAAT
>NC_062965.1:40271285-40304942 GCF_023119035.1 Salvia hispanica
CACTACAAAAAAATCGCTATTTAGTGACAGATTATTCCGTCACAAAAAACTCGCTACAAAAAACTTCATCCGCGAAACGTTGTCCATATATGAGTCGACGTGAGTTTTAAGAAATGTGAAGAAAAATAAGTGAAAAAAGTTAGGAGTCCCAATTTTCCAATTTTCACTCCACCAAAAATATGCACTCTTTCTTTTTTAGTCCGTCCCAAAAAAAATATGCATTTTCTAATTTTAAAAACTTTTTTTTCTCTAATTAGATGAGACTCATTCTTTATTAACAATATTTACCTTTTTCTCTCTACCTCTTTTACTTAAAGAATTTTTGCATTAAAACCCGTATCAAATCAAAAGTGCATATTTTTTATGAATGAAGGGAGTATTTAATTAGTTGAGGAATCCTAGAACCTTGATTTATAATACAAAATATATATATATATATATATATATATAGTCCTATTATCCACAAATTCACTCTTAAAGACCGAACCACCGAACCCTACCAAATTAGGGCTTTTAGATCTAGTTTTTTATGGATAAGATACATAAATTTATAAATTATTTTCGCCTTCATCACGAGCCTATTTTAATTCATCCGAAGGTAAATAAGTCATACTAACATGTTACGAAGATTTAACTTCGTTCCAGAATATATTACTTCATTCTAGTAGGTTTTTACTTCATTCTAGTAGGTTTTTACTTCATTCCATTAGGTTTTTACTTCATTCCAGTACGTAAATGTGGTTTCGCCGTCGCGTGTCGTTCTTTCTCTCTACAATATCTATCACCAACGTCATGGCGCTAATATGGTTTAATAAACACATGGAATTATGTAATAAATTGTTGGAATGAAGTATGTATAGAAGCATTTGAAGTACATAATGAAGTAATAAACCTATATAATGAAGTAAAATGGGCTTGTAATGAAGCCGAAATTTTTTTCACAGCAGCACATCTCATCAAAAAAACTAGATCTAATGGCCCAGATTTGATCTCTAGTTCGGTCTTGAAAATTGATTCGACATTAATCACAACTCTATATATATATATATATATATATATATATATATATATATATATATATTACTATATGAGTATTCCAATTTTTGAATCCATTGCATACAAGTTTCATAGAAAATTTATGACTTTCCGAAGGGGTTTTTAGTCTAATTGATACTCCATGGTCCATTGACCATTGACACTATATGTATATCTAGGATCAGGTTGCAGTAGGGAGTAATCTTATCTGAATAAATAATTTATGTCAAATGAATGATAACATAAGTGGAAAGATTAAATCTACACACGCTATCATTGCAATAGCGAGTAATCTTATCTGAATAAATAATTTATCTCAAATGAATGATAACATATGAGATAAGTGGAAAGATTCAATCTACACAAGCTATCATATGATGTTACTATTTAGTAGTACTATTTCATATGTCCATTATCTAAACAATTTTAATTGGGACAAATTTTAAAAAATTATTTTATTTTATAAAGAAAGTAAATGAAATGTGAGACTCATTTTTAATATTAATTTTATAATAAATTGTGAGTATATAAAGCTAGTGAAATTTGAAATCCATATCAAAAGTGAAAAAAACGTGCATGGTTCTTTAAATCGTGGACAATCCAAAATGACAAAATAACTCTTTAAATGGTGTATTGAGAGAGCAATACAGATTTCTTTTGTCTCGCTATACTTTTTTACTAGTACAAGATTTAAGAAAATGTGTATTTAATTTAGAAAGTTAAGAGAAAAAAGAATAATTTAAAAAAGAGAATAAAGTAGTTCAATGAATAGAAATTAAAATAGGAGAGCAACTAAAGTGATACAATAATTGTGTTACTTCTGTCAAAAATATAAATGACTCAATTTAAATGGAATATTTTAAAAGAATACGAATCAGGGACAAGGAAAACTCAAATAAAAAGAAAATGTTTACCAAAGAAAATGAAAACAATATTTTATCTATCCTATGAAAAAGTAGAATTTAGAAACAATATTGATTTTAATAACAACATTAGTTAGTAAGTCAAACTCAAATACTTCAACTTAATTGAGGTTGCTCAACTGTTTATATTTCACATGAGGTTGTTTGATAAAGATAAGCGTGGACCGATGCGAATGCGAAGTGTTTAAGATCCGAGAAAGCCGACTTTTTAAAAAATAAGTCAATCGATATGTAAAGTGAACCTCTTTCTAGCTTCCTCATAGCTAATTAAATTATGGGATTGATAATCGCCAGCTTCACCTCATTTATAAAGTTTTGATAATGTCTTAATCAATTTCGTATATTAAGATGGTCTGTATCTAGATATTATAGTGCGGGGGGCACTACCCTCGTAATTTTATATAATGAACTCCCTATTTATAAAATGTACTCCCCCGTCTCCACGATACTAATTCTAGTTTATCATTTTCGTATGTTCCACGATAAGAGTCATATTTCATTTTTATCATAAATAATAAGTACGCATCATATTCAACCAACTTATTCCACTCACGTTTTCTTATAAAATCAATACTCCCGCCATCCCATAAAAATATAAGCATATAATATGACACGGGAATTAAGGCAAAATTAATAAAGCAAGAGAGATGAGGAGAATGATAGTTAAAGTAGTGTTAGTGGATAGTGAGACCTACATTATTATTAGTGTTTTTATGGTGGTATAAGTTGTAAATAACTTGATATATAGAGGTAATAAATTAGGATAACTTTCCATGAATGGAAATGTCCATATTTTTACGATACGGACGAAAATGGAATGTGCACATATTTTTATGGGATGGAGTAAATGTATATATAAAAAGACTCACGTTCCACTAATTTATTCTAACTCACTTTATTCTACATTTCTTAAAACCATGCCTAATCAAATCGGACTCCAATGTAATTAAGACATGAAAATACATAATCTAACCATAAAAATGATCGGTTACTTGCAATATCAATAATCATCCTCCAATATTAAATAGCTACACATGCATGATGCAGTTTCATTAGTCGACGTGTAAGACGCAAAAATTGTCAAGTGTGTCAAAATTCACATGTGCTAGCAAAATGAATTGATAAGTCAAACTCATTGCTTTTGCCATAAAATAGCGAGTATTTGATTTAAAATTGCTCTTGAAATATTAAAATGACGAATTTTCTCCTTAAACGATGTTAGGTGACCAAAATTCATTGTAAAACGTGATGAAAGTCGTGGGTTTACTCCTCAACCCATTTTATAATCACCCTGCAAATCTCACACAATTTCAACACAACTGACGTTTTCGGCGTCGACGGAAAGTGCATGAATACATCCAAGTTATCCACTACAATAGATAATTCAAGTACACATGATGAAAAGGACACGACTTCTTTCAACTATCCACTACAGTAGATCATATTAACTAATTTGAATTAAGGCAAGAGGAGCACAACTCGTGACATTAAATTAAATCAAATGATAAAGGGAGCAATTATTGGAGGAAAAATATTGAGAGCCGCAACGAAGTTACAAAAGCAATACAAACCAGTAACTGTTATTGCTAATATTACATACATATTCCTTGTTACACTAATTAATTGATGATGATTAGTATTCCACTTGAAGAATAACACTAAACTAAAGTTTTTAACTAATTAATTCACGACCTAAAACACTATCAATAAATAATTAACGGATTGCGTTAAAAAAATTCCTATGTAGTTTGGTTTTTATTGAGATGTAAGCAATTGGCGTTCTTCTTTGAGTGTAAGCAATTGGCGGTTAATGACTGTCCATATTCTCAAGCCAAACTTATTCCATGAATCATGAATGCCTTAGCACGTTTTCATAAAAACCAATAACATTAATTATTAGTACTAATATAATAAATTGTTCCATATAAATTTGTTCTCCTTTCTGTTTATACTAATAACAATGTAAATAATTATGCAGTTCAATTGGCAGTATTCCTTTAAATAAATAGTTTCGTACCATTGGAAATATTCCAATATATTTTTAATTCGAAGTGGAATCGAATCTTTCTGATTAGCCTTAACAAATTATTAACAATTTTATAGCGCAGTTGGCTGGAAAATATGTAACAATATTTAAAAAAAAAACTGTGATTGTTGATGATGGAGTTTTCTTCTTCTTTTTTTTTTTTCAATTTCTTTATTGATTAATTAACTTAAACAATGAGGGTTAGTGGCTTATGCTTCTGCAGATTCCCATCAGAGAAGAACGCCTGTTTTTTTTTTAGTATATCATTTACAAGTTGCATCTACTATACATAGAAAACAATTATGCTTAATATATTAATGATTAATAAGAATATCAAATTAGGTGTTTTGGGGTGAATATAGGTAAAAGGATTTTCAGGTTAATTCATTTTCATCGGTCTTCATATGTTTGTTTCTTGTTGATAACACATTGGTTTAACTATGGATTGATAATTAATTGATTTTTGCCTCCAATTTTTTTGTTATGTCAATACTACCACATTTGATTATCTGCAACTCGCCATCAATTGAATTAATGTTGCGTATTTTTATGGAGTTATCATAGGTTTAACTATGGATTGATAATTAATTGATTTTTGCCTCCAATTTTTTTGTTATGTCAATACTACCACATTTGATTATTTGCAACTCGCCATCAATTGAATTAATCCTGTGGATTTTTATGGAAATGACATTAGTTATGTTGGTTCAACCATATTGCATTTTAACTGAAAAACAAAAAACCGTTAAGGTTGGCAGTCGATTAATTAGAACGAGCTCAGACTTTTCAGATTAAATTGATTTCATGCTGATTTACTTGGTTTTTGCATGGTTTTAGCGAATTGTTTTACATGGTTTTGATCATATATTGTATACTTTGAGACATAGTTGTAGCTACTTCTCTATGATATCGGTATTTTGACCATTTTGTGAAGGAGCCGCGCGCCAGCTTCGCACATGACCAACTTGGCGACTCGCTAAGATCCTCGCACACCAAAATGCCGTAGGCAACTGGCGACTCGCCACCTTCGAGCTCAACGAACCTGGCGATCAGCCTAGGGTGAGCAAAAAAATCGAAACCCGAATATCCGAACCGATCAAAACCGAAAATTTGAAATTCGGTACGGTTTTTTCGATTCGGTTCGATTTTAAAATTTTGAAAATTTTGGTTTTTCGGTTCGGTTCAGTTCTGTTCGGATGTAAAAAACCGAAAAACCGAATTATATTTAATATATTAATTATTTATATATATATAAAGAATACTTAAAACCAAACCTAAAATTCTCCATCTTCAATCCTCCCAAGTACAAATCGGCGGCTATCTCCTCCAGATTCCAGCCCGTCGCCGCCTCCGCCCTACAACTGTGCTCCAGTTCATTTCCTCCGCCCTACAGCTATGCTTCAGTCCGCTGCCTCCCGTCCCCACTTTGTCGCCTCTCCACCCGACCATCCGTCGCCTCCGCCCATTAGCCATCCACGCCGTCTCCAGGAAGCTAGGTACAAATTCAGACTTATGTTTATGCTTTAAAGGGTAAGATGTCCATGCCCGGATTTAAAATTTTGATATTGAGCTATATAGTTTATATATTGTTACTTTATTAGATGATGAAATTGTTTGTTGTAATTTTAATATGTTGAAATTGAGTGTAATTTTCTCCATTTTACTGATGCCATATGGACATATGGTCAAATTGAGCATTTTCCCTCTACTGTCATTAGCATTTTCAATAATATTTCTTAATGTTTCTTCTTTGTAGGTGTTGAATATTTGAAAGTTTGAGCAAGAAAAGTTACGAAGGCTTTAGATCTAGAAAGGAACTTACTGCTCCATTCGTTAACCATGTTGCCTACATATTTATGTAATTTTATTTTTGTTGATGGTGATGACGTAGCTTAAATATTTTTGTTGGTTGAGATGTTAATCATGCCCTGGTTTTACTTTGAATGCTTGGTTTTAATTTCGGTTTTTCGGGTATTGGCTTTTTGATTTTTTGGTTTTTTTAAAATATAATATAATTTCGGTTTTTCGGTTTAATTCGATTTTTATATTTCGGTTTTCACTTTCGGTTCAGTTTTATATTTCACCTAAATTCGGTTTTTCGGATTCGGTTCGGTTTGGACGAAAAATCGAACCGAAGCCCGAATGCTCACTCCTAGATCAGCCAGATTCGGTCGACTGTCCCATTGATGAAAATTAGGGCTCTAATGAAGAAAAGATGCAAGGGACGCCTCCTACACAACTTTTACACGCCTTCAACCAAAAAAACCCCAATTTTCAACCTAGGAAGAAGAGAAGGACGAGCAAAGAATGAATATTCATCACAAGACTAAGGACGAGGCCTCTAATCCACCCAATCTAATTCTAGGAGTTCATATATTAGTTTTATCTTTGTTCAATGCTTTTGAGTATTTCTTTGACTTTTGTGATAAACATGAGTAGCTAAATCCTCCATGGAGTTCTACAGGAGAGATACGATAATTCTTATGTTTAATTGATTTTCTTTTTTTTTATGCCTTAGCTCATGTGGTTATTATGATTTCTCCTGTGCTTATACATTTATTTGACTGATTACCTTATAAATGCATGTGGATTTTACTACAATAATCGAAAGATGAATAGTCTAATTTGAAAGAGGAGAAATTGACGTCTTTGCTAATATAATTGAAAGATTTGAGCCTTTGAGTGATGCAATTTATCTTAGGAGCTTTTAGGAGTTGTTGCCTTAGTTCTACGAAGGAGACTTCGGTTCTAGGTAGCAATCTACAAATTGTATGCTTCAAGAGAAGATATAGTTTTACCTTAGTGATAGCTTAATAACCCTTAAGAACCTTTGTTGGCATATTTTGGAATCCAGTTGGACATATGATAGTTGTTATCGATCCCGTAGGATTCTACCTTCCAAATTCTTGATCTACATCCATTATCTCTTTATTTGCTTTATTTGTCCAGGTTGTATCTATTTACTTTGGTTGTTGTTTATGCTTTTGTTTTTAAGTAGATTTTGAAAACAAAACCTTTTGATTCATATAGATAGCAGTTGAGATTGGTTCGTGGTACTTAGGTGGACACTTATTGTCTCTTTGGATACGATACTCTTGCTTGTTGTTTGCTACATTACCCTTGTACACTTGCAAGTATACTTATGTTAAAAATAAGTTGAGTCAAGTTTTTGGCGTCGTTGCCGGGGAAAATTTTGTGTTTACTATAGCCTAATATCGTGATAAAAATTAAGATTACTAATCTAGATTTTACTTGCTTTATTTTTCTTTTCTTTTTGAGTTAGTCTCACTTTTGTGCTTTTCTTTTCAGGTTGTATGCACATTCTCTCTAAGAGCATCCACAATGGTTCACCCCTCTGCCCGATCAGTGTTTATCTTTTTCGTCCGCCCATTGCAGGCGGACGGACGATCGTCCAAACAAGTGGGACGACACGTCTGCCCGATCGTCGCCCATTGCAGGGCGGCGGACGAGGCGATCTCGGAAAATTTTTTTTATAAAAAAATCAATTTTTAATTATAAAAATTGATTTTTAATTCTAAAAAATCATATTTTAAATTAAAATAAAAAACTATAATTTCACAATGATCCATACTAAAAGATGGATCCGTAAATTAGTGAAATAATATATTTTGTAGAATATAATCCTTCACACTAAATGAGCAAGTTTTGCATTGCTTGAGTAAACCTTTTATAGATAGGTTTTAAACTCCAATTTTCACTGTGACTTTAATGTGGGCTAAATGGTAGTTTTATAGATAGGTTTTCAACTCCAAGTTTCTTTGTAATTTCGATGTGGGACAATTAGTTTTACACTTAAAAGAGAGCTTTTGTTGTTTTATGTAAAACTTTGTTTGATTTCAATACAAAATTTATGTTTAGCCTAATGATAAATGTATCTTGAAAAATTCTAGAGGTGGTTGGTTCAAGCCCCAATCTCAACTTTTTTATTTTTATTTTTGACCTTAATCGTTTAACGTAAGTGTTTTATTTAAATTTGTTGTGTTCAATAGTAGTGTATTTATATTTTGCTATTTTTATTTGATTAAAATTAAATATAAAATTTATAAATTTAATTTTTTTTAATTTAAGTAATGCATGCTTTTTATTTAATTTAGCAGTTAATTTTTCTATTTATAATTTGTGAAAATAAAAAAAAAACAATAACATTAAAAATTAAATGAAAAATGTATAATTGATAGGCGGAACACTAGGGCAATACTACTGCAGAAGGAAAGACTAGACTAAGAAATGTTGATGTGGCTATCACTAGGGCAGATGATCATCGAAACATCCCTCCGAAAGAGGAACGCTCAAAGAAGGTTCAACCAAAGGATCCCAGCTTTCTGCAATCACTTCCACCCGTTAAAAGAGAACCATCACCTACTCCTTTTTAAATAACAATGACAGACAACATAGGGGACAATGGAGCACACCCAAATCATGTAGTTCTTCAGCTCTAAGAACAACATGTAGAAGTGGTGAAACAGTTAAAAGAGTGGAATCAAAGACAAGCCATGGTGGCAATACAAAATTAGTTCGCCTACATAGGAGTAGCAAACCCACCAGTTGGCAACGGTCAGATCAATGCTAACACTTTTAAGCTTAGGACTTGATTGCTTAATATGACAAAGGCTAATGCTTTTGGAGGAAAAACCAATGAAGATCCCAACAAACATCTCACCAAGTTTATTCAAATTGGTAACACGGTGAAGCTCAATGGAATGACAGATGAGCAGATCCGGCTAAGGTTATTCCCGTTTTCCTTGAAAGATGATGCTAGAGACTGGTACGACAACATGGGGCCAGGATCTATTAGAACTTGGGGATGCCATGGTAGGCCTATTTTTGGAGAAAATCTTCCTACCAAGTGAAGCTCTAAAGAGGCAAGCAGAGATAATTCAATTCCAGATGAAGCCTCAAGAGACAATCCGAGAAGCATGGACCAAATTCTAGTCAATGCTAAAGAGATGCCCCAACCATGGTTTAAGTCCGGGAAATCAAGTCATAACTTTTTACAAGGGGTGCATTCCAGATGTAATGCGTGAAATGAATTGGAGTGCAGGTGGAACACTCCTTCACTTAGGAGAAAATGAAACTATGCAAGTGATTGAGCGAGTAGCTTCTAATGATGAAGGGTGGAACAATGACAGAAACAAGTCATATAGGGTGGCCTCTACATCAGATGATCATAAAATAGACACAATATCAAAGCAGCTTTTGACCACACAATTTGGGATCATGGAGATGGGACAGTCTGGGCCAAAGATTCAAGGGGGAGTTGAAGATGTCAACTATGTGCACCAAAGAGGAAATAACATGAACTTCAACAACTATCGTCCCAACCAAGGCGGTGGTAACTATAACCACTATGGTAACAAGGTGCATCCCACTCTCTCCTATGGGAATCCTAACAATGCTCTACAACCACCACCAGGGTTCACAGTAGCTAATGGAATGGTCGATGAGCAGAAGAAGTCTACTACAGAAGACTACCAAGTACATGGAGAAAATCGACAAGTACATAGAGAGAACTGAAAAGTACATGGAGAATACTAGTCAAAGGCTGGGAAAAGTTGAGAATGACATGCAAAGCTTGAACGTGCACATGAAGAGCATTGATACCCAGATAAGTCAAATCACTCAAGCTGTGGATGCCCAACATCATCCAGGCAGACCATAAACAATCCCAAACACTGTAAGGCCATAAAATTTGAGAAGTGGTAAAAGAAGAGTACTCTAGAGGAAGATGCCAGAGAAAAAGAGATTTCCAAAGGAAAGAATAAGGTGGACATTCAAACCGATAAAGAGTAGTGCCAGAAAAAGCTGGCACCTCCCTCCATTCCTGCAATAGTTAGGGTGCCCTTCCCATTTGAGATGAAGAAGAAGTTAGATGAGAAATTCTCCAAGTTTCTTGATATTTTGAAGAAGGTGCAAATTAATATATCATTGGTGGAAGCTCTGCAAGAGATGCCAAACTATTCTAAGTTTTTGAAAGATGTCATTGATAAACTCGTAGTTTAGCAGTGCATAGTTGAGTGTTTTGTAGTACATTACTTGAGATTTCATCAATGATCTCCTACTTTAGTGTTCTGATGAGTTTGTCGAGTTTTTGTAGTCACAACAAGTGGAAACGGACGGAAACATCACCAAAGAACCCAAGCCAGGCGTTCCACTGAACAAGACCGGGCATTTCACTGAACAAGACCAGGCGTTTTGCCTCACAGGCCGGGCATATGCACTGTCCCAAGGCATTTTCCGATGGAGAATCGCCCGGGTAAGGCATTTTGTGCTAAATCACGGCTTAATATCCGGGTCGGGCATTTTACCACTTAAAATCGTCCGGCCGGAGGTTATGCTCGTGCGCTGATTTTCTTCTATTTTTTACCCCAGGTATAAATATGACCTAGGGTTCGACTCCAGCACACTTTCCACACGCCCCAGAAGCAGTTTCCACATTTTGAGAACATATTGAAGTGACGAAGAGTCTAATTCATCAACAAGTTTGAAGACGAAGACGATTTGTCCATTCAATTCACCTTTGGGAGTATCTTTATTAGTTTTCCTATGTTCAATTCACTTTATTTGGATTTCTCTTGTGAATTTGCCTTGAGTATGAGTGGGTAAATCTTTTGTAGAGTTTTGGTGAAGACTACAATGAACTCTTTTGATTAATTCAAGGACTTTTGATTACCTTTGCTCTTGTGATTTCTTTGTTTCATTCTTGTGCTTTTTCAATTCAATTGCTTAGCTACCAATTGGGTTTGTTGACCTAGTTTTGAGTAATCGAGAGATACCTAATTAGGATTGATAAAAGAATGAACAACACCTAGATAATTTGCATTCGAGAGAAGGAATTCTAGAGTGAGGGCTTGAGCCTTTTGTTTTAAGGAGTTAATTGTGAAGTATTAGAAGGAGACTTCAACATTAATGGTTAATCAACTGGTTGAGTGCACTCGAGAGAGGGCTTAGCCTAGACTAGTGGCTTTCCTAGTAATCTTAGAGACGTAAAATGGATAATCAAAGTTGTTGAATTGTTCGCATCGTGTTCGTTGTAGTTGGTTCCAAGGCTCTACCGTGTTCTCTTATTTGAAACTTCTCTTTTGTTGCGTGCTTTTATCTTATTTATGTTTAATTGTTTTTCAAAATTAAAACCAACATTTTCGGATTCTCTAGATAGTAGTTGAAATCGGTTCGTGGTACTTAAGTTGCACAGTTTGTCTCTGTGGATACGATACTCGTACTTGTTTATTGCTACACTAATCTCGTACACTTGCGGGTAATTCTCGTGTTTAAAATAAATCGAGTCTGTTATCTCTAAGAAATAAGATGGGGAGAGTATGAAACTGTCAACTTGACAGAAAGCTGCAGTGCGATTATGCAGAACAAACTGCTACCAAGCTTAACGATCCTAGTAGCTTCGCTATTTCTTGCATAGTGGGGGACAATCAAGTGGGGAGATCATTAAGTGATCTAGGGGCAAGCACTAATCTTATGCCCCTATCATTCTTTAGAATGCTCAAGATAGGAACATTGAAGCCTTCTTGTACCATCACTTTCCAAATGGCAGACATGACAGTCACATATCCTAAAGGCATTGTGGAAGTCATTCTAGCAAAGTGAATAAATTTATCTATCCAGTGGATTTTGTTGTGCTAGATATGGAAGAGGACCAGAAGATCCCATTGATTTTGGAAGACCTTTCCTTGCTACGGGCAAGACAATGATAGATGTGGCAAAGGAAGAGCTTACACTTCGCCTTGACAATGAGAGTTATTAGTTTCTGCATCTACAAAGCCATGAAAGTGCATATGATGAAGGAGTGGAGATGATAGAACATTGCAACTATGTGCAAGTGGTGGAAGATTGTGTTGAAGGAGTAGCTAAGATCAACTCTACACACGATCAACTTGAGCGATGTTTATTTCAATCTCTCTATTCTTCTAATAGTAATGATACAACTGATGCTAACTGTTAATTACTTTATTTTGTAGGTGCACTTGACTCCTTCAAAGAGATCCCTCGACGTCAACAGAAATTCCTTCCAATAAAGAACGAGGATGAAGGGAAAGAAAAGGAGATCAAACTAGGGCTAAAACCACTGTGATCTCACTTGAAGTATGCAGCCCTTGGAGAAAATGAAACATATCCGGTAGTTGTATCTTCCTCCCTATCTGTGTTTGAGCTTGACAAGTTATTGAGAGTCCATACATAAGAGTGCTATTGGATGGTCTATTTCTGACATTAAAGGGATTAACCTGACTTTGTGCATGCATAAAACTTTTCTAGAAGAAGGGTATAAACCTAAGATTCAAAATCAAAGAAGACTTAATCCAGTTATGCAAGATGTAGCTAGGAAAGAAGTCATTAAGTAGTTAGATGCATGAACAGTTTATGCCATATATGACAGTGAATGGGGTTTGTCCAACTTAGGTAGTAGCTAAGAAGGGGGAGGGGTATGAATGTTGTGCAAGGAAAGAATGATGAGTTCATAGCCACTAGAGTTGTGTCAGGATGGAGAGTTTGTATTGATTATCGTGCTTTGAATGTAGCCACTAGAAAAGATCACTTCCCACTTCCTTTTATTGATCAAATGCTAGATAGGTTAGGTTAGTGGGCTAGGAATACTATTGCTTTCTTGATGGGTATTCAGGTTATAATCAATTTTTAATTGCCCCAGAAGATCAACATAAGTATGCTTTTGTATATCCATATGGAGTCTATGCATTTAGGAGAATGTCATTTGGTTTGTGTAATGCTCCAACTACTTTTCAAAGATGCATAATGGCTATTTTTCATGATATGATTGAGAAAACAATGAAAGTTTTATGGGTGTCTTTTTTGTGTATGGTGCTTCTTTTGCTCATTGTCTGAAAAATCTGACAAGTGTGTTGCAGAATTTTGAATAAACTAACCTCGTCTTGAATTGAGAGAAGTTTCATTTTATGGTTAGGGATGGAATTGTGCTTGGGTACAAGATTTTTGTTGCAGGGCTCGAGGTTTATAGAACAAAGATAGTGAAAATTGAGCAACTCCCACCACCCACAACGGAGAAGGGAGTGAAGAGCTTTTTTGGGCATGTCGGGTTCCTAAGATAGCTATGCCATTATGTCATTTGTCAGAAAAAGAGGTTGATATAGACATGAATAGCCCTCTGTCTGTCGAGAAACTATTTTTTGTACCTCGATTCCTCGACACGACGTACAAGAAACCTCGTCGTACGTGTGTGAAGCAACTCCAACACCTCAACACATTCGACCAGATACGAATCAGTTACCAGCAACACCCATTCTTGTCGTCATCAAGATACCTAAGCTTGAACTCCCCTGTCCAAAGTTTGAACCTCTTCGCCACCTCCGAATATAGTTCAAAGCACCCTGCAATCGTCTCAAACTTGAACCACATCGTGTTTTCTCCGTCCGTTGCTTTCACTGTGATTCTGGTTGCATCTCTCTTCACATATGTAATTTCAACGAAACTACTGTAGCTTGATGAACTTACGTTCATCATCAGCACAGATTCAGAGACATACAATGAGTTAGTCACGTCTGATGATGCATGCTTGCTCGTACGAATCATCCCTTTGTTAAACTCATCACCGGAGCATGCTTTCCAACCAATGTTCCCAGCTTGAAGAAACGGACCGTGCGGATCCGTTAATGTAGTCATCCAAGGAATCGTGTTCAAACTACCCAACCATGATGAACTCATATCTAATGCAACCAACTTGGATCCATCATACTTCGGTACATCTTCCATATCTAAAAGACATATCCAAATGACATTCTCCATCCCTTTCGACACCAATAACATCACAGGCTGTTGTGGATTCGACAACATCTGATTGTGCAGACAAACTAGTTCAACCAGTCAGGAAAAGATTTCTACCACGATCGAGATCTGTACCTGGAACAGATTCAAGCATGCCTCGTATCTTCTTCAGAGATAGATCGACCTTTCTATTTTGCGAAAAAGCCAACGAGCGATTCCATGTTGCCTGCATATCCTTTTGAGAGTTGCAAGACACACTACAGAGATTTAGGACGAGATCAAGTAAGCCTTCATCATGACTTTCCAAATATGGAACGAGTATTCAACAATTTTTCTACATGTTTCGATTATGCAACAATGATATCAATCGATACGCAAAAAGAAAAAACAATCACTCACCATCAAGGCTACTTGTAGCATCTTTAAGGATTTCGGAGAAGCACTTCTGAAGAACATTCAAGCTAATGTTCTTCTCACTCGTATTCCATTTCTTCTTCTTCTAGACAAGAAACAAAACAACACAATCACATTATCATTGAAAGGAACTTTGTTGATAAAAAAACTTGATGACAATATTTGCTTATAAAGTATTACCGATTTAGAATATCTTTTGGTGGAGTGTTGATGCACTATTTTTTAGCACTAAATAAAACAGCAAGTATACAGAGTATATATAGTATAGCTAAAGGTCAGTACCGGATATCGAACACGGGGAAGGCAAACACGGACTGTCTATCTCTTACTAAGACTCAATTAATATTTGGAAGAACGGAAGGGTTTGAAAACTTTTTAAAAACAGAAAAAAATTGAAAGGCATATAACAACTATTTGCAATTAAGACACAGAGATAAACGATAGAGATAAGGGAATTCCAGGGATGTGCGTTCACAGTTATGGTTATACAAATTCCAAACTACAATACCCTAGAACAGTTATTACTTTGATAAGACGGGTCGCCTAGCTTATGCTCATGCGATACAAACGTTGATTACAAGATTAGGGTTGTCAATCCTAACACATAACTCCAAAAAGCTCCTAAGACCCTTGAAAAGTTCTCACTCTCAATTAACAGTGCCGTTTTAAGGGAAGCTAACTGTAGTGTCTACTAAGTGAACCTAACTCGCTAGAATTCTCTCACAGTTATGAAGCAAGTTATGTTAAATCATACTCCCTCCGTCCCATGTTACTTGCACTATTGCTTTTCGGCTCGTCACAAACTCCTTACACTATTTATAGTTTAAGTTAGAATTAATGCATTTAATTAATATGTTAAATTAAATTAAGAGGTCCTTTATTAAGTGATGTCTTATTACACTTAAAATTCTAATCTAATTAGACTAAAAAATCAATCCCAAATTTACGGCCTAAAATGAAAAGTGCGAGTAACATGGGACGGAGGGAGTACAAGATTGTATCACTCAATCATGCAGCATCAGTATTACTTAGGAAAGAAACAAAGTAAAAATAAAACGGATATTAAATAGAAAATTGGAATTGTAT
This sequence comes from Salvia hispanica, assembly GCF_023119035.1. Classification (NCBI taxonomy): domain Eukaryota; kingdom Viridiplantae; phylum Streptophyta; class Magnoliopsida; order Lamiales; family Lamiaceae; genus Salvia; species Salvia hispanica. The sequence continues at coordinate 40,286,538 of NC_062965.1, forward strand.
AACCAAAGTCGTTACCAACACATTCCTAGAATCCTATGAGTTTAGTTACACACAATGGAATAAGCTAAACACATAGATTGAAGGGAAGACAATTTGAACATAAAACTAAAGCAAATAAAACCCATAGGTTGAATCCTTGTCGTACTCTAGCTTTTAATCTCTGGGAATTTATGTTGCAATAAGAAGCTCTCTGGTTGATGAAGCTTGAGGTCCTATTTATAGGGAAAAGCCAATTCTCATTGTAGAAGGAAATGATCTTTAAAATATGGTAAATCTTGGAGTAGATCTAGGGCAATTCGGATTCGCCGCCTTTCTCCGGCGGGCGGCTGCACCTTGGCCGGAGGTCGCCATGTTGGAGTCCAGAGTCCTTGTTCCTCCGGCGGCGGACCGCCGCACGACTTCCGGCGGTCGCCGGGCGAGACTCTCTTCCAAGTGTAATTTTCCGGGGCGGACCGCTGCATTGCTCTGACCGCCAGGCGCCGGCGGTTGCCGTACAACTTCGCGGTGGTCGCCGGTCGCCGTCTGACTCCAGATTTCCAGACATTGCGTTTTGACTCCCTTTTTTGGCTCAATTATGCACATTTCTCACAAAACACGTAAAAATACGAAAATAGATAAAATATACAAATAATGGACGTGTAGAGTGACTTGACATAAAAATAGGACCAAATAATGGCCTTAAAAGAGTGCAAAATCCGACCGTATCAACTCCCCCAAACTTACATTTTTGTTTGTCATCAAACAAAACAATAAAGACACAAAAATAGACGCACGAAATACACAAGGACTAGATGTCATAATTGCCTCAAAAGATGAAAGAATAGATTAAGCATGTATTAACGCAATCAAATCAAGCAAGGCTTATTAGTGCACTTTCATTACTAACTCGTGAAACCCCTTGAATTCACGCGCTCATATGTGACAAACTTCCAAAGATGGGAAGTGTTCTCTCACTCTCAAAGTGTATAGAGGTAATGTGTATAAGCACTCAAATCATGCATCATGCAAAGTTTACTATAGGCTTGCTCAGAGTCTAATCCCTCCTCTACTAGATGTGATTAAGCATCAAATGTCCGAAAGGTCTTTATCTTTGGTTGTAATGTAGGCTCTTTGGTAGGTGAGGAATATTTGACTAAGAAGTGACTCAAAATAAATTATCCCAAGTAGAGTAAAATTGACTCCACTTTTCCAAACCACAAGACACTTTTAACACTTTATTTTTCTCCTTCAACTCACTTTCCCATCCTTTGATTTTTTTTCTTTCCACAACCTTTCACAAAAATAATTTTCTTTTTTTTTTCATAGGCATCCTTTCTAGAATCAAGCACATATTTAGAATTTTTCACTATTTCACAACTTGCACTTTCTTTACATTAAGCACACTACTTTTTATACTTTCCTCCTTATCTCTCCAATTCCTTTACAAAAGATAACAAAACTATACTAACCCAAGGAATTGTCCCCATTATTTTGGCTTACAAAGAAAAGGCTTAAAGGCTCAAAATTGGTTCCAAAGGGAAATATTTTGAAAATTTGAGAGGGTCGAAAATTTTAGATATATAAGTATGCTAGAAAAGATGGCCAATCATCCTCCTAAATCAACTTAAACACTATGTAGAATTAGGCAGACTAAGAGCAAGTTCTAGAAACATATACGTGCATGCAGATAAATCACACAAGAATGAAATTAAGGCTCAAATCCTCACAAGGTATAAGCATGAATCAAAGCGAACAAGCAATTCACTAATTATACACCTTTTCACCAAACCATCAAATCAAAACGTCAAGCCACACTTAAACATGGATGGAATGTAATATCATTGGAAACTCGGTCTAATGTGTCCCTAAGCATGCATGTTTTTAAGTTCTTCATGTTAAGTTCATGACATGGATTCAAGAAAAACTTTAGAAAATAAATTTCACCTACGTGATTTTTGAAAAACAAAAACAAAACAAACTAAAAACCCTAAAACAAAAACCTAAACTCACGGTCCACCACTTCATCCCCCCAAACATATTTACAACAACGTGTGAAATAAGTTTGTAGAGTCGATCGGGAAGTGAGTAAATTACCAAAAAGAAAACATACATTGAAAAATTTCGCATAAAGGCTTGACGGGGCAAAAATTCAAAGAATTCAAAAAAATCGCGCCGGGAACTGTGCTCAGGTGGCGGTCCACCGTGGACATTTGGCGGTCGCTGCACATCGTCAGATTCTTCAAGCGAGCAGGTGGCGGTCCGCCGCAACACATGCGGCGGTCGCCACGCAAGGGTCAGAACCTGCGAAAATTTTTCAAAGCACAAAATTAAACCAAAACCAAAAAGTACTTAAAAATTAAAGAAAAAATTGTCTAAACATAAAAAGAAATTGTCTCGAAAACATCCAAAATAATGATACAAGTGCTAATTTAAAGTCATTGAGCTTGACTTCTTCAATCTTGAGGAGGAGGAGGGAAACGGGCGTTGAGGTCGTCGAATGCGCCAATGAGATGTGCGATGTCGCTAATCATGGTTTGGCGCTCTTGTCGAGCCTCGGCGGCCATCCTTTGGAGCTCTTCAATTTGTTGACATCGATAAACGTCTTCCAACCGTTGTTGCTCCCAAAATTGTTGCTTTGCCGTGCGCCAATCGCCTTGAGCCGTCCATCCTTGGCGGTTGTAGGCGTTCTCCCGTTTGCTCCGCCCAACGATTGTCCCAAGTGTTGGACGGAGAACATATCTCCTAGTTGGGCAGAGGTGTTCTATTGGAACTCCTCATTAGGATTTGGCATTCCGTGGCGGCAGTTTGCTCGAGTTCGGCGGCGATGATCCTCCACTTCCTCTTCTTCTTCTTCTTGGCGATGTTGGGATGGAGGTGGCGGTGGCGGTGGCACTCCACTTCCTTGAGCATGCGAATGCTCCGCCTCTTCATTGTAGCTATCGATTGCATCATAGGCGGAGTCATCTTCGGGTTCAAAGAAGGGGATGCGGGAAGGAATGTTCTTCTTTCTAAACTCCCCATTGATGGGGTTAGCCTCAATGGTTCTTCGGTGCGAAGTGTGGAGCTTCCAATTGGCTTGATTCGCCCAAACATCGACCTTGGTCAATTACGGGATTGGAACGGGAAAGTGATCCCCCTCCACTTGCAAAAAGTAGCCTTGACCCCAATAATTGGTCTTCAAAAACCCCACCGAGAAGAGCACTTCATAGGTGATGAACCGTTCCCCGCCGTCTTCCGCCAAACCGGTTAGAGAAATGCCCAAGTGTTTGGCAATCGCTGTGATCAAGCCCCAACAACAAATAACACCACATCTTGTTGAGGAGGCACCACATCACGTTGAGCTCCGTTTGGGAGACACTTTCCCCCGTCGACCCTAGCAAACATGAGTTGGGTCATAGCTCGATGGAGGTACCTCAAGACGGGGTTGCGGATGGACGAAGACTTAGCATAACCCGCGACGTCCTACTGCTCACTAGTCATTTTCCTCCTCGGGGTTGGGGTCAATGTTAGAGTTTGTGTACTAGAAATCACGTTTCGAGTGATTGAATACTGTAAAACTCTTATTTTATTTTCCAAGGAATAAAACAGATTATTTTTGTCATAATGTTGTTATGTTTTACATTTAATGGATGTTAATTTTCCAAGTCTTTGTTTTAGTAGACCGGTTGTGGGCGGCGTCCACTTTAAGGTAACACGGTCAGTCCTAAACAAAGAAAAAGAAGAATTTCACGACCTAGATGGAATTAGACGATCCATCGTGAAAAAGCATACGGTATTGATTATGCATTACTTTGACTTATCAAATGGTGCGGGTTTTTCGTAACCCAATAATCCTGATATATATCGGGTAGTGATGATTAATATCTAGCGGTGCTAGGATTGCTATTATATTGAATCGTGCGCGAGGTGAGTCTCGTTTGATAATGTCCTCAAGAGAAGTGCGAAACAAGGTTTTATAATTCAGAACCTAGCTAGTTGGAGTTTGATCACTCTATGAATAATAAATAAGCGTTTCATGCTAAGTCCACTCTTGGAATTATTAAGAAGTTAATTAATTAAATCCATAGCAGACATTAATTAATTAATGGACGTTTTTATCTTAAGCGTGGGAAATGAAAGTTAAAACGGAAACCCGGTTTACTTATAATTTCGGATTTGGATGGGGAGAGTTCAATATACTTCTGTAGTGGCTGCTCGTAATATTCCAATTAAAGATTATATTAAATTGTGGGTTCAATTTAATTAGTAAAAAGTAAATTGGATGAGCCCATATCCAAAACCTTCCATAGATCCCTGTCTGGGCCCAAAAGGAACTTAATATAAATAGGAGAATAAAAGAGAGAGAAAAATATACAACACATTATTATTTTTCAAATTTTTCGTCCCCCCTCCCCCCTATTGGAGTTGGACGATTTTTCCTCTCCTCCGTGGAGTAGAATTTATGTCTTTTTTATTTAAGTCCTAGTATTCCGGTGAGATCAGCTCACACTGATATTGGAGTACGGTTCGGGAACTAGAGAAAAGATCTGTGGTCTAGTATTCAAAGCGTCACGTGGAGAAGTCGCTAGCCATCGTCAATTCTTTGGAGAATTAATAAGGTATTAATTTCGCTCCGTAGAAATGCATGTTTTAGGTTTATATATACTTAAAGCATGATTAATTCAAGTTATAAGCATGATACATGTGAGAATTACGCGAATAGATTTTGTCTAAATAATCTTCTAAATAGATCTGATTATTATGTGATTTATTTGTTCGATTAATTATTAAATTATTAAACTCGAACGCGCTTCCGCTGCCAGTTCCTTCAATTGGTATCAGAGCCAGTCTTTGGATCTGATTATTTGGATTTAAATTTCGCGAAACTCATGTATGCATGTGTTATTTGATTACGAAGCATGTTCTTGTATTTTATTGTTAAATTTTATGCATGATAAACTCAAGAACATTCGAATCAATAGAACTTGAATTATACGATCATACGAGATGTGCGATCCGTCGGCGCTCGCGCCGTGACGGATCGCGCTATGCTTGATTGGAGATTAGGGATGTCGAAGCAGGAGGAGCCGAGGTTCGACGGTGAAGGGGCAACGCGTAGATGAGCGTGGGCTCGTGCATGCCGCCGGGCAAAACCGCAAACCCTAGGCGGCGGCCCGATGCGAGATCGGCGATGGTAAGCGTGGCGTGGTGGTTCGTCTGAGAAACACCGAGAGCTGAGACACCGAACCCTTAACCCTAAGCGGAAGGTCCGACGCCGCTCCAGAATCTGGCCAAGATCGTCGCGCGTTGACGTGAGGCGATGGCCGATGCAGTGGGAGCGATCGTCGGTGCAGCTGGGCGAGATGATCCGGCGATGTTGGCCGAGAGGAGCTCCGTGCAACGCGCGAGTCTCCTGGCCGAGAGCAAACGCCGGCGTCTCGAGACATTCAAGTCGAGAAGCCGAGCCGAGGGCAGTGACGTGTGGCCGAGAGCAGCTGCTTCGATCGCGCACGCTGCTGGTCAAGACACGTGAGCGATCAGGCTTGCAGGATTCCGGTGATGAACTCACCGGAATTTCGTCGTTAATTGTGCGTGCAAACCTCGTACGATGAGATAACGATGAAGGAATATTTTTATGATTATATAATTCCTAAATTAAAAGATATCACTAAAATAATATTATTTAATGAAATAAAATATTTTGGGATGATTTCCCTAGATTTTAGGAATATTTTGATTATTTTATATATCTAGAATCCTAACTAGGATAGATATGTAAGATTACATTAAATAATATAATTATTTCTTCCTAATCTTGAACATGGATATAATTTGAATTTAATTTTTCATGTCTAATTAAGATTTAAATAATGTACTTTATTTTAGATATATCTTATAGTATGACATGAATAAGAATTAATTTTAAGATTAATTAATTCCTAAACTAAGATTCTTAAAGATAATAAAAGATTTAATTATCCAGTCAATTAAATACCAACAGAATTTAATTAGTCTTAATCTGCCTTAAGGCTAAAGGATAATTAATGAAAAACCATAACCCAAATATCTAAGCGATAATTATGAACTTAAAGTTTATGTATGGTCTCCATCGGTTGGTCTGCCAAATTTTTTGAAGCTAGTTTCTAATATTATCGCCACCCACTCTGGGGACAATAATCCTACGAAACAGTAAGTTCATAAGGGCGGACTTCTCACACAATAAATAGAATGAACTAGAAAGTGGTTCCTAATATTATCGCCACCCACTCTGTGGGGACAATAATCCTAAGGAACTACGAGTTTCAGGGTTCAATCAGAATTTATGAGATAGCTTGATTTTGTTATCAGCACATGAAAATTGTCATGGGAGTGTGTTGTAGAAATAAAATTCTGTAATGCTAAACTTGATGGTCGTGCTTAGGCAACATTAGGCGGCCATGCCATTTTGTGGTCTCTGGACTATTCGTCGGTGTTGTGACCAGTAAAATTGCCAAAATTTTAATGCGTATTAACCTCCTCTGGAGGGTACAAAATTTTAATTTTGTTGTTGTAAGAATTTACAAAATTTTATGGTTAATCTACTCAATTTCCTTACATAAGTTTAAGACAATTAGTAAATTTTTCTGTTTGCAGTGCAATAAAATCCATCAAGATGTCTTTTAATCCTCTTTGTGTAATACACAAAGAAAACAAACTCGAGGGCCAAAATTACATAGAATGGAAACAAAATTTGGATATCGTTCTCATAGCAGAAGAGTACAAGTTTGTGCTCACTACTCCACAGCCTCCAGTTCCCGCGGCTAATGCAGCGGTGGGAGTTTAGAATGCGCATAAACGGTGGCATAAGGAAAATGAGATGGCTAAGTGCTACATGTTGGCATCTCTGTCTTCAGTACTCAAGCATCAGCATTCTGCCATGGCGACTGCCGCCGAGATTATGAAAAATCTTGCAAATCTTTTTGGTACTCAGAATCGAACGGCTAAATCTCAAGCTTTTCGGAGTATCATGACGAAGACTATGAAGGAATGCACATCTGTGAGGCAACATGTCCTCGAGATGATGAGCCACCTCAGCCAAATTGAGGTTTTGGGAGGGACGATTGATCTCGAGTCCCAGATTTCCCCCTAGCTTCCAGCAGTTCAAGCTCAATTTCGAGATGAACAAGCGGGATTACACTATAGCTGAGCTGCTGCCTGAGCTTCAGCCGGCGGAGGACCTCATGGTTCAAGCCAAGGTAGCAATGCCGAGTTTGGCACCTAATTCCTCTGGCTCTAAGCCTCGCGCTGGAAAGAAAAAGGCGCCGAACCCAGTTGCAGCTAAGAATGCTAAGGGAAAGAAGAAGAAGAAGGCCGATAAGAAGCCTACTGGAAAATGCTTCAAGTGTGGAGAGAAAGGTCATTGGAAGCCAGACTGTCCTAAAAAGGGCAAGGCTACATGTATGCACCATGCTCTAGTAGTCGAGTCATGTTTGGCTTCGACATCTACTCATGCGTGGGTTATTGATACTGGAGCAACGGATCATATATGTTTTGATCCTGACATAATGTAGGTGACAAGATGGTTACATGATCGTGAGATCGAAGTCCAGCTGGGCGACGCTACTAAAGTGGTGGTCATTGCAGTGGGAGATGTTTATTTACGTTTTAGTAGTAATAGATTTTTGATTTTGAAGAATGTTATGCTGATACCTTCTTTTAGAAAAAAATTGATTTTAGTTTCTAAATTGTCTTTTGATGGATATTCGATTTCTTTTAATGACAATTGCATTATTAAGAAAGATGGTTCTTATATCTGTCGTGGTATCAGGGAAAACAATTTGTACACAATCACTTCTACACATTTTAATCAACGTAAATCAGAACTCAATGCTACATCGAAAGTTTCAAAGAAAAGAAAAGAATTTCAATTTCAATGAACGAAACGTACTTATGGAACCTTAGATTTGGTCATGCCAACAAAAGAAGGATTCATGCTATGGTTGATCAAGATCTTATTAAAGGTCTTGAGAAGGAGTCGTTTTCAAAATGTGAATCCTGTTTGGAAGGCAAGATGACTAAGAGACATTTTAGTCAAATGGTAATAGGGCCAAGGAAGTACTTGAGCTTGTTCATACTGATGTGTGTGGACCAATGTCAACCAAGGCAAGGGGCGGTTTTCGATACTTCATCACCTTCATTGATGACTTCTCGAAAATTGGATACGTCTATTTGATGCGGTACAAGTCTGAAACTTTTGAAAAGTTCAAGGAGTTTAAGGCTAATGTAGAGATGTGTCATGGCAAGAGTATCAAATGCCAGCGATCTGATCGCGGAGGCGAGAATTTAAGTGCCGAGTTTTTGGACTGCTTATCTGTGTCGAGAATTCAATCTCAACTGACTGCGCCGGGCACACCCCAACAGAATGGCGTAGCTGAAAAAAGGAATAGGACCTTGTTAAAATGGTCCGATCGATGATGAGTTATGCACGGTTACCAATTTCGTTTTGGGGACATGCCTTGCTATCAACAATCCATATATTAGAAAATTTACCTTCTAAATCAGTTCCTACTACCCCATATGAGTTGTGGACTGGGCGTAAGCCCAATCTGGAGCATCTCAAAGTGTGGTGTTGTCCGTCTCATGTCTTGGAAAAGGATCCAACTAATAAGCTGGAATCTCGGACAGAGATATGTGTGTTTATAGGTTACCCTAGAGGATCGAAAGCTTATGAATTCTATAGTCTCAGAGATAAGAAAGTCATTGTGAGCACACATGCCACATTCTTAGAGGAAGACTTTGTAATGAATCATAAGTCCAGCAGTGAGATAACTCTTGAAGACCTAACTTCAGTCACAAGTTCCATTAACCAAGAACAAGTACCTAGTGTAACAACAATTCCAGAAATTTCAACTACTACTCCTAATGTTGTAGTGCCGCGTCGCAGTGGGAGGGTCTCTCATGAGCCCGAAAGATACATTGGTTTGGGAGAGTGCATGGATCACTCCTCGGACAGCAATGTACTTGATCCCTGGAATCTTGCAGAGGTGCAGACAGATATCGATCATTGCGAATGGGTGAAAGCAATGGATTTGGAACTACAATCAATGATAGACAAAGACGTCTATGATTTGTCTATCCTACCCGAAGGCTGTACTGCCATTGGGAGCAAGTGGATATACAAACGTAAACGTGGACCCGATGGACGAGTTAAAGTCTTTAAGGAAAGACTAGTGGCTAAGGGGTATACCCAAAGGGAGGTCATTGATTACGATGAGACCTTCTCCCTAGTAGCCATGCTCAAATCGATCTGTATCCTTTTGTCTATAGCAGCTTACATAGATTGGGAAGTATGGCAGATGGACGTTAAGACTATGTTTTTAAACGGGAATCTTGAGGAGACCATCTACATGGAACAACCCGAAGGCTATGTGGTAAAGGGCAAGGAACACATGGTTTGGAAGCTTAAGAAGGCCATTTATGGACTCAAGCAAGCATCTAGATCATGGAACTAGTGTTTTGATCAAACTGTTCAAAAGTTTGGATTCGGAAAGTGCCCTAATGAAGCTGCGTGTACAAGAAGGTTGAAAAAGGAAATGTTGTGTTCTTAGTTTTATATGTAGATGACATTCTTCTAATTGGAAACAATAAAAAGATGTTGTCATCAGTACGAACATGGTTTTCAAGCCAGTTCGAGATGAAAGATGTGGGTGATGCGGTACACATTCTCGGTATTAAGGTTCTTCACAACCGTGCAAAGATAACGTTGTGCTTATCCCAAGAATCTTACATCGATACATTACTTAGACGCTTTAGCATGCAAGATGCCAAGAAAGGTTTCTTACCTTTTAGACACGGCATCCATTTATCTCAAGAGATGTGTCCAAAGACAACATCTGAGATAGCAGAGATGAGAAGGATACCATATGCATCGGCTGTTGGTAGTCTCATGTATGCTATGCTTTGTACAAGACCTGATATTTGCTTTGCTGTTGGCATGGTAGCAAGATATCAATGAAATCCAGGCCAAGGACATTGGACTGCCGTAAAGAACATACTCAAGTACCTTAATCGGACTAAGGACTATGTTCTAGTTTAGAATGCAGCCGAGCTCTGTCCTTTACGATATACTGATTCAGACTTTCAAGCTGATATAGATTCGAGAAAATCAACTTTCGGACATGTGTTTACCTTAGGAGGTGGAGCTGTAATTTGGAAGAGCGTAAAGCAGAAATGCATTGCAGACTCTACTATGGAAGCCGAATATGTGGCCGCTTCGGAGGCTGCAAAAGAGACTGTATGACTTATGAACTTCCTTCTGGACTTAGGTGTGGTTACGAATATGCCCAAGAGCATCACCATTTATTGTGACAATTCTGGTGCTGTGGCGAATTTGAGGGAACCACGGGCTCATGAAGCGAGCAAGCACATAAAGAGCAAGTATCATATCATTAGAGATATAGTGCAGATAGGAGACATACAAGTGGTCAAGATTGAGTCAGAAAACAACATGGCAGATCCTTTCACGATGGCGTTAGCACATTTTTTTGTATACTAGAAAGTGTTTTGAGTATAAGTGGGAGATTGTTAGAGTTTGTATACTAGAAATCACGTTTCGAGTGATTGAATACTGTGAAACTCTTATTTTACTTTCCAAGGAATAAAAAAGATTATTTTTGTCATAATGTTGTTATGTTTTACATTTAATGGATGTTAATTGCATGTTTAAATGTATAAGTTAACTTAACAAAGTCTAATTCTTTGTTTTAGTAGACCGGTTGTGGGTGGCAAACAAGACATTATCAAACAAGACTCACCTTGCGCACAATTCAATATAATAGCTATCCTAGCACCGCTAGATATTAATCACCACTACCCAATATATCAGGATTATTGGGTTATGGAAAACCCACACCATTTGATAAGTCAAAGTAATGCATAATCAATATCGTATGCTCAATGCTAACCTACATTGATTAGGAAACAAATATTTATCAAGAGCTCGTCTTTCAGTAGATAGCACAAAGACATGTCTTGTTGTTAGATCCGTTAAGTGCTTTACCACACCAATGTCATCTTGTTTCAGTAAGGCTTAGAAATATGTGGACTGGCACTGCAACCTTTCACGATGGATAGTCTAATTCCATCTAGGTCGTGAAATTCTTCTTTTTCTTTGTTTAGGACTGACCGTGTTACCTTAAAGTGGACGTCGCCCACAACCGGTCTACTAAAACAAAGACTTAGACTTTGTTAAGTTAACTTATACATTTAAACATGCATTAACATCCATTAAATGTAAAACATAACAACATTATGACAAAAATAATCTGTTTTATTCATTGGAAAATAAAATAAGAGTTTTACAGTATTCAATCACTCGAAACATGATTTCTAGTATACAAACTCTAACACTTCACATTCTCGGGCTTTCCCTTTGATGCCATTATCCTACAAAAGAAATTAAAACTCTTAAAAAGAGCACCAACAAATAGGCATACAAAGGTTCCCCCAAACTTGCACTCAAGTAAACATAGATTAAAAACCAACAATAAAGTGCAAGTTTGTACAAAATAGCATCCTAAATTTTAGCATGTAGACATGTAGATCATAATCAACAAAAATAGGACACATCAATCCATCCCCCAACATGAATTCATCCCCAATGCAAAGACGTATCAACAACAAATCAATACAAATCAACAATCTCTAAAAATTCTTAAGTATTGCAATCCATGGAAGTAATAATAGCCTTACAATGCTACGAACATGATTGCAACTTATAAACATTCAAGAACAAGAGGGAATCACTATTCAAAAACCAACAAATCATCACCCTATATAAAAATCCAACCATGGAAATTCAAAAATAAGCTCACACAATTATCCCCCATCATAGAATAAGCGTTTCTACCGAACAATTCATTATTGAAAGAACATAACCCATGAAAGAATTGAAGCAAAACTCAGAAATTGAGTGTAGGGTTCATAGCTTGTGTTGGAGAGAATTGAAGGAAGAAAGCTCTAAACTTGGAATGGAATGAGAGAATGAGAGTGTGGGTGCGTGAATTTGGTGATTTATAATGGTGGGGGTGTGTGCAAGGAAGGAATTAAAGAAGGAATGAAGAAAAGAGAAGGAAAACTTACCTTTTAAAGGTGAATCCCGTTTCTGGTCTCTCTATGGCGTTCGCCAGGTAACATGTGGTGGGCCGCCACCGGGCTGCGAAAAACGACACTCTCCTGGAGGGCTGCTGTGGCCCGCGCAGCGGTTTCTCCGGCCCGTCCTAATCCTGCCCTAGGCCCGACCTAACCTGCACACTTGAACACACGTGTGGTGACCGCCGTGGATTTTGCGGCGACCGCCACTAATTAATTTTTTTTATAGAAAAATGAAAAAAAAATAAAAGGAAAAAAATAGAATTGGGTTGCCTCCCAACAAGAGCCTTTGTTTTGAGTCGTCGGCTAGACCTGAAGTGGCCCATTAGTTGGGCAGATCAACGATCCTAGTGCTGAAAATCGGCATTTGGATCAATTTGGTTCCTATCTTCTTCCACCACTTGTATTTCCCCTTCTTAGTTTTAACCACATAGATCTCGGGGTCTTCCTTGGGTGTTTTCTTCTTCTTTTTCTTCTTTTTCTGCAAATCAGAGTTTGAAGAGTTAGGTTCGTTCTTTTTGGGAGAACGACTTACCTTGTTGACAATGTAGATAGTGGAGGTAGAAGGATCCTCCACTTCGAATGGATCATGAGGCTTAGTCAAGTCGGTCACCATGACCGCCCTACATTGCCGTTCCATCTCTGCCTGCTTTGCCTCCTCACACTTAAGCATTTCGCTCTCGATCTTGTAAGTGGATCGACTGTAGTTGTCACTAATGGTGATCTCTCCACGACCTACATCAATCAATGCTTTGCAAGTGGCTAGAAAATCTCTGCCTAAGATTAGGGGAACATTTTTGTCTACTTTCATATCAAGAACAATATAATCGACAGGAAAGATGAAATCGTCTACCTTCACCAACACATCCTCAATCATGCCTACTGTTTTGATGGTCGAGTTATTGGCCAACCTTAAAGGCACGTCTGAAGTTTTGAGGGGCCCAATGTTGAGCTTCTCGTAGTACTTCAGTGGCATTAGATTGATGGAAGACCCTAAATCACATAGAGCCTTGTCAACTTTCCCTTCTCCAATTCGACACCGAATAATAAATTGGTCTGGATCTCTCTGCTTCACTGCCCTTTCCTTTTGAATGATCTCGCTGCAATGATGTGGTAGCTTAAGGTCGGCTTTAGTTGGTTTCTTCTTCCTCATCACCATCTCCCTTAGTAGCTTTGCATACTTTTGTATCTCCTGCAACGATTCAACAAGAAGAATGTTAGTATGAACCTTACAAAACATGTTTAGGAATTGTTTGAACTGCTCTTCAAGCTTAAACTTCCTCTTCGGCTGAAAAGGGAGTACAATCCCGTTGTGCCGCACGAGCTCCTTCTTGGTGGACGATTCTGCCGTCTCAGTGGCGGCCCGCTGCGGTGTTTGCGGCGGTCCACTAGCTGTTGGACAGACTACATTCGGTGGGTCAGCGGCGGCCTACTGCGGTGGTTGCGGCGGTCCGCCGGCGGTTGGGCAGTCCATAAATTTTTATTTCGCCACCCACTTCTTGTTGATGTCGTCCACTCGAGCTGCTGCCTTTGCCTTATACTCATCAAGCTTCTTTTGGACTTGCTCCATTTGAGTGTTGATATTCGAGATGGCAGTCGAGATCGTGTTTATCCCTTGCTTGAGGTTATTGATTCTAGAATCTACAACTCTGATCTTGGTATCATTGACTTTCCTATCTTGTGTAGTTACCTACAAAATCTTCAAGATTCTTTGGTCATACTTTTCTTCCTTCTTGACGGGTTCAACTACTTGATGGGGTTTGAATCCCCTTGCACAGCGGAAGACTTGTATAAAACAAATAAATCAGACACGGATCTATTTGACCAATTATGCGATTAATCAATTCACATGTTAAACAGATAATTGCATGCTAGAACGCAAATAATTCATGCTTAGAAATTATAAATCCTAAACATGATTTCTACGGTTTAGGGTTACCGATTTTGATTCTCCAAAGAATCGTTGATTGCTCGCGCCTTCTCCACGATGATCTTCAATACTAGACAACAGATCTTCTGACTGGTTCCCGAACTGTATCTCGATATCAAAATACTAGGACTCGAATAAAAAAGAAGGCAGATATTTCTCATGGAGGAGAGCTAAAGAATTTTCGAGCTCCTCTACTAATTAGAGAGGGGGACGAAAATTTCATCTAATAATTGTGATTCTGTCTCTCCTTTATTCTCCTATTTATATTAAGTTTCTTTTGGGCCCAGACAGGGATCTATGGAAGGTTTTGGATATGGGCTCCCCCAATTAGCTTTTTACTAATTAAATTGAACCCACAATTTAATACAAGCTTATATTGGAATATTACGAGCAGCCACAACAGAAGTAATATTAAACTCTCCCCATCCAAATCCGAAATTACAAGTAATCCGGGTTTTCACTTTGTTTATTATTTATTTCCCGCGCTTAAGATATAAATGTCCATTAATTAATTAATGTCTGCTATGGACTTAATTAATTAATATCTTATTAATTCCAAGAGTGGACTTAGCAAGAAACATTTATTTATTATTCATAGAGTAATAAAACTCCAACTGGCTAGTTTTCCGAATAATAAAACCTTGTTCGAGCTCCTCTTGAGGACATTATCAAACGAGACTCACCTCGCGCACGTTTCAACATAATAGCAATCCTAGCACTGCTAGATATTAATCACCACTACCCAATATATCAGGATTATTGGGTTGCGAAAAACCCGCACCATTTGATAAGTCAAAGTAGTGCATAATCAATACCGTATGCTCAATGCTAACATATGTAGATTAAGAAATAATATTTTATCAAGACCTAGTCTTTCAGTAGATAGCATAAAGACACGTCTTGCTGTTAGATCCGTTCAGAGCTATACCACACCAATGTCATCTTATTTCAGTAAGGCTTAGAAATATGCGGACTGACATTGCAACCTTTCACGATAGGTAGCCAAAGCCTATCTAGGTTGCAAAATTCTTCTTTTTCTTTTGCAAAGCATTGCATAGATCTGACTGTGTTACCTTAAAGTGGACGACGCCCACAACCGGTCTACTAAGCAAAAGACTTAGACTTTGTTTACTTCTTATGCATTGAAATGTTTGCAAAACATCTTATAAATGCACAAGCAAACACAATCTAATAATAATAGTGATTCTATTCGTGCGAGACTGCTCGAATAATACTGAATCGGGTTAAAAGTGCATTGTAGAGTTTTATGTATACAAGCAATATTCTATTTGCGCGAAACTTGCTCGAAACATGCTTTTCAGTATACCAAACCTAACAATCTCCCACTTATACTCAAAACATGCTTTCGAGTATACCCACTGCCAAAAACTCTCCCACTTATACACAAAGCAGGTATTGATACTAGATATATCGAACTACCATTCATTTCACAAGGTGAAAGAAAAATCTGCTTGGTTGTTCTCTGATAATATCTTTTTCACCATAATGTCTTTGCTGCGCACTTGATCTTTAATTAATTTCATCCCCATATGTGATTGCTTAGCTTAATAAACTCGTGTGTTCCTTGAGTTAGCCTTCACTAGAGTAGTAAAAAAATAATACTCATAGGCACACTCAAACTTACGATTAAAGCTATTAGGAAGATATTCCTAAGGTAAACACATATTCAGAGGATGACTTACTCGATCACTGATTAGTAATAAAACTAAGACAGTGTAACCCCAAGGACATTACATGAATGACTGGTAAACTAGAATATAGTTACTAGTCTTTCTCAAGCACTAGGGTATATTCATTACCTCAATCAAAATCCTTTGCCATGGTTAATATGATATATACTTGCTATGCATAAGCACAACTAATATCAAAATTAGTACACATTATAGCATACATGAGACAACTATCTCCGAAACTAGTCTCATAATTCTTGATCTCACTAAGTCATACGATCATGGTAGTCGTGCGTCAAGAATTTCAACTACAGTTGGATTCAACTGGAAATCGTCCTATTGAGATGACATCTGAAAGCTATGAAACTACCACCATTGTCTTCGTCTTGGAAACAGCTTCGCGTGGGTATCTTGCACATCCCAATCGGAGTCCGAATGAGGGAGTTATGGCGGTTTTACGGAAGTCGCGCAGAGAAGGCCGGGAGCTTCGGGAAAAACGCCCGACCGGGCGTTTCGCTTGTGAAAATCGCCCGGGGACAGGGAAAACGCCCGGGCCGGGCATTTTGGCATGTGAAAAACGCCCGACCGGGCGATTATGCCGATTTTTTAGATTTTGTGGGCCAACTTTCTATTTTTGGACCCATAGTATAAATACCTCTTGATGTCATTTCTTTTCTTTAGGTTTTTGCTGAATTAAAGTTTCTACCCTAGAGAGTTTCCTCTTTGAGGATTGTATCCAATTCCTTCCTTGAAGGTTGCTTGTTTCCATCTTTGATTGATTGTTTTTGCTCTGTTTTGTTGGGATGATCGGATTGATCAATTGTGCTTATATTAAGCTGAAATTTGGTGTGTATGATCTATGTTATGTGACCTACGTACCTGCAAAATTTCATCAAAACATTCCTTCGTTTGCCTAGTTAACCGTGGAGATTAACATCATTGCCCTGTTTTGGCATAGTTGGGGAAAACCATACAAAACATATCCAATCATCAAATCTGACTATATATGGCTATTTTTCCCTTGATCTAGAGTTGTTTGGGAATCTATCCACTAAAATTCATCCAAATTGGGCGCGGGGATCAATACCAAAAAAATTCATAAAGATCAGCCAGATTTCAGCATAAAGCTTCATCCCATGTCTTGTGTTCTTTAGTGTGTGTGTTTGCTCTAGGCCTAGTTTTCTTTGCTTTCATATGTTTAATCATTATTACTTTGGTATTTACTACTTGGTGTCCATATGTTCTTGAGGTGTATACCTTGATTGAGTTGTCCGGGCGCCAACGAGTGGGAATTGGATCGAGAGTGTGTGATACTAGCCCCACTATATTCTAAACCTACCGAGTGACATTGGTGAGTGACTTGGGGGGTGTTGGGATACTACATTGGGGTGAGTTAGCTTCTTAAATCTCTTTTTCTTATTTTGCTAATCTCTAAGGCTAGTTTCTAGTCTTTGTCTTTGTGTTTGTAGGTAACTTGGATGCCTCCTATTACTCGATCTAACAAGATGGGGGACGTCCATGAGGAGGAAGTAAGGAAGGGGGCGGGCTCAAGTAGTTCCAAACCCGAAGGTGATCTTGTGAGCATGATGGCACAAATGATGAAGGAATTCAAACAAGAGATGATGATCCAAATGGATGTGCGAGCAAAAGAATCCATTGCTCAATCAAAAGAATCCGAAGCCCGCATGCTTGCCGCCCAAAACACTTTATTTGAGGAGTTCAACACCTTGAAGGGAGGCCGCACATCTAGGACTCCTACTTCTAGGGGTAACAATCTACCTAATGTTGCCCCGGAGGAGATGATGGAAGAAGTGGTGTATGAGGGATGGCAAAGGGGGAATGATAGAAATAGAGTCAATCACATGGAGAATGATCGGTTTGGGGGAAGAAATGGTGCCCGTGGCCGTTTTAAAGGTGACTATGAATCAAGGTACCATGGAGATGGGCTTGATAGAGGATATAGTGGGAAAAGAGCTCCCAAGTCTCATGGAGAGTGGTATTCTAGGAGGGTGAGAGATCAAGTTAGCCATAAGGGGTTTGAGAGGCCAATTGAAGAAGAAGTCTCATATAGAGCTCGATTGAGGCCTACCTACCCACATGGTGGTGTTGACACAAACCAAAGAGGTAACTCATCAAGTAATTTGGCTACACCCTCTTCTTTCCATTTATCACATAAGTCTCTTGATGTATATGGAAATGTCTCCTCTTCGAAGAGCTTAATCCAAATTAGTAGAAAAAAAGAACGAGAGAGAGAGAAAAGGCTTGAGAGTGAATGTGAGTCTAAAAAGCCAAGAGAGCGTGATAAAAGACAAGAGTGTGAGGTGCAAAAGTCAAGAGAGAGTGGTGGGGGTGAGAGAAAAGAAAAATATCAAATGAGAGAAAAACCACAAGCACAAGTGAGTAAAGGGTGCTTGTTAGATTCTAAGGTCAACCTTGGGTGGGCACCAAATGATCCTTTGCCTCTTGCCCTTGGTGAGGAAACTAAACCCTTACCCACTAACACTTCTTCTATGTCTTTTTGTGTTCATGAATTTGTAGGAAATTTAATTGAAGGCATGGAAGTGAGGCATCATGTTGTACATGGCTTGGAAACTACTCACCCGGAGAAGGAACAAGAGGAACGAGGGCAAGTGGATGAACTCCTTGCCCAAGGTTCAAGTGCACTATCCTTATCTCCTTGTGATGTTTCATTGAATG
>NC_062965.1:40305042-40325468 GCF_023119035.1 Salvia hispanica
GCACACATCTCCAGGCTAGGGAAAATCGGGAGATAGATGTGGGAATATTTGGTAATGGACTTATCTTCAAAAGATATATCCGTGAACCGGAGCAGGAGCAGGAGCAGGAGCCTCAACAACAGATTCCCCACGTAGTTGACAGTGGGGTTGGGTCTTCCCAAAGCGTTGTCCCAAAAGATATCATGCAGAATGTAGTGAAATACATTCAAATCATGAATTATGGGAAGACCAATCTAGTAAAAACCCTTGAAGAAGTTCCTACACACGTCAAAACTAATCATCTATTTGGATTAGTGTGTGATATTGCTAGATCTGCAATTGGAAGCCCAACAACTTCTGTTCAATCTGTGGAAGACAAGTGTGTAAAATTGGCAGAGTCATTTCTTCAAGACAAAGATGATGCATTTGACAACTGTAAAACAATCTGTGAAGCACTAGTTACTGTTGAAAAGAAAAAGGAAGCACTTGAAGATTTGACTAAATTTCCAACTTTCAAATGGAGAGATTGCTATAACAAAGTAAGTACATCATTTTGTTTACATACTTTTCTCTAAGTTGAAATTAATTTAATATTAATTATAAATTACTATTTCAATAGACTGCTGAAGAAGAAGTACATGAAGAACAAGAAAAGGAACAAGAAAAGAAGGACAAGGATC
Source organism: Salvia hispanica (assembly GCF_023119035.1). Taxonomy (NCBI): domain Eukaryota; kingdom Viridiplantae; phylum Streptophyta; class Magnoliopsida; order Lamiales; family Lamiaceae; genus Salvia; species Salvia hispanica. The sequence goes on from NC_062965.1 coordinate 40,305,702, forward strand.
AAAAGAGGACACAACATGTGGTGTCAATAATGAATCAGCGTCTCCTATATCACCACCTGTTCTAGAATCTGATAACAAGGGGATTGAGACAGAAAATCAGAAAGATCTTGAACAGGTAGAATTTACAATAACTATCTTAAACTATAAAGATATTCTGCATATTGTAGGTAAAAATATAATTGACATAACGTAATATGTTTCAATTGAAACAACAGGAAGATAAGGAGAATCAAGATGACACACATGTTGAAACGGACAGAGAAAATCCACTGGATAAAGAAGATAATATTGTTGAGGTAACTAAAACTAAGATTAAACAGTATATTATTTTTATAAAATGAGTGAAGTGTTGTTGACATGACTTGATAGTGTAGTTGATATGAGTTATAATAATTATTGATATGGCTTCTACGTGTAGTTGACATAACTTATAAGTGTTGTTGACATGGCCTCTATGAGTAGTTGACATATTATGTACCGTAGTTGACATTACTTTTATGACAAGATATGAACCGTAGTTGACATGGCAAGAATTTGTAGTTGACATGAATTTTATGTCCACTGAAAACAGAATATTGCTTCATTATCTGAGATTGCACTTCCAGAAGATAAAAACAAATCAGAACTCTACACAGTAGAAGTAAATGTTGTTGATATACTGCCATACCTGGAAGTTCATGAAAGAGATCTCTACTACTACATAGTAGAAACAGGAAGAACAGATGAGTATGTATAATTTAATTATATTCACAATATAAAAAAAAAATTAGTTTTCTAAACAGTTGACAAGATTTATGATTGTTGTTCATATGTCACTTTTATAACTTCATTTCAGGAATACATGTGTATATGATGATGATTTTACTTGGGCAACCAAGGAATTGTTCAACTCACTGAAGCCCCATGAAGAAATCAAATCTGGTGTTATTGACTCATGGGCTTCACATTTGAACAACATTGAAAAAGAAAAGCCAACAACATCACCTGCACGCTTTTTCATGACAACATCTCCAACCGTAAGTAATCTAAAAATTTATGTAAAATATTTGAATTACAGGTCTCCTTAACCGAATATGTTAATTGCAGAATTTCAATGTTACAAATCGGCCAGAAAGTTGGAATACTACGATGGCAACGAACAAATTCATTGATGAAATAGAGAATGAGATTCAAAAAAGACTAGAATTTGATTGGAGAAACATTGATTTGGTAATTAGATCTAACAATTAAAATTTTGAGAAAATATTAGGATGTGTTCTTTGAATGTAATTTTATCTTCCATGTGATATAGGTCTTCTTTCCAATATGTGAAAACCGACATTACTACCTGGTAGTATTTTGGCTGAAACAAAGTAAGATTGAGATCATAGACAACAGAAAATCAGTTAAGGGCATGGATGCATTAGAGGAGTATGGACATGAAATTGGTTTACTGGTATGATTTTTTTTATCTTATTGAAACAGTCTCTACATTTTGTTGATATAATTTATGCACAATGTTAAAATATTTTTTATGTGTACTTTTATTTATTTATTAATATATTTGCAGAAAGATATGTTGGAGGCATACTACAAAAAGAAGAACTTGTTAGAGATATTCGAAAATATTAACAAGTCTTACATCGATGTTCTTTCCTTGAAGTGGGCCACAAGCACCAACATAAAGGACTGTGGTGTCTATTTAATGAGACACATGGAAACTTATGTTGGAAAAAAAGATAGTGAATGGAATGTTGGCTTCTCTGCACGCAACATAAAGATACTCCAGGTACTGCGTGGAAGATATTGCTACAACTTGATTGCATCAAGTTACAACAACCAGAGAGTGCCCATTTTAGAAGTAGTTGATGCATGGATGGAAGAAAACAAGCACAAATTGAATAGTTTAAACAACAAATACAGAAAGTGGTTTGTTAATAGAAAGAAGTGAAACAAAATTTGGGATGTATTTAACGTTTAATGTTGTTAACTTTCTTGTTTTGGGATGGATTTCAAAACAGCTACTATTGTGGTTTCTAACTTTTGAACTTATTAAAATGTATATTTTCTGTTAATTTTGTTATGATTCACATGACTTATTATTATTGTTGACATGGTTTATAATTGTTATTGACATGACTCATAATTGTTGTCGACATGATTTTATACGTACTTAAAATAGTAAATAATATAGTTGACACGACTTTAACGTGTAATTGACATGACATTTATGTACCGTTGACACTATATGCACCATAGTTGATATAATTGTTATTCACATGACTTATAATTGTTGTTGACATGGCTTATACTTATTGTTGACATAGATCTGTGCGTAGTTGACATGATATATAATTTTTGGTGACATGATTCTATGTGTGGTTAACATAGTATGTAATATAGTTGACAAGGCTTTAACGTGTAATTGACATGACTTTCATGTACAGTTGACAAGATATGCACCATAGTTGATATAACTGTTGTTGACATGACTTATATTATTGTTGACATGGCTTAAAATTATTGTTGACATAGTTCTGTGCATAGTTGACATGCCTTATAATTATTGTTGACATGGCTTATAATTATTGTTGACATAGTTTTGTGCATAGTTGATATGACTTATAATTGTTGTTGAAATGATTATGTGCGTAATTGACATAGTATGTAACGTAGTTGACATGGGTCTATACGTAGTTGACATGACTTATAATTTTTGTTGACATGATTCTATGAGTAGTTAAAATACTATGTAATATAGTTGACACGGCTCTAACGTGTAGTTGACATGAATTTTATGTACCGTTGACACGATATGCACCATAGTTGATATAATTGTAATACTGATATTAACATGTTTTCTATGTATAGTTGACATGGCTTGTACGTGTAGTTGACATGGCTTAAAACATAGTTGACATGACTAGTATATGTCGTTGACACGATGTGCACCATAGTTGACATAATTATATTAGTTGTTGACATGGCTAGTACGTTTAGTTGACATGGCTTGTAACATAATTGACATGACTTGTACGTGTAGTTGACACGATATGTAGCGTAGTTGACATGACTGGTATGTGTCGTTGACACGATGTGCACCATAGTTGACATAATTATATTACTTGTTGACATGGCCAGTATATATAGTTGACTTAATTTTTAAGTTGTTGACATGTGCACATTAAAAACATGAAGGAGCATGAAAGCAAGGCATGTCCAACTTGTATTGAAACGTCAACAACTTATAATCAAATGTCAACACTTTTGTATAAAGGTGTACAACTCAGAAAATAAATCATAAAATTAAAAAAAACAGAATCATAAATAGATGTCAATAGAGATTAAAATCAGATATAAACAACAAACGAGAAAATGTCAATAATTTGTAGTCTATGTCAACAAATAAAAAACAACTCTGACTATTAAAAAAAACAATCATGTCTCCTTTCTGCCACAACTTCTAGCATTATGATCAGTAACATCTGGAGCATGGGCAGTTATTTCTTCAGGAACAACAATACCATATATGTTCATGATTGAATCATTTTTATCAAGAGACGACGATCCAGCACAGTCATCTTTAAATATTTGAGGACCAATACCCGCAAGCAAATTATCCAAAGCAATCAAATGATCTTTATTCCTAAAAGCACGCTGATATAGACCAAAGTAACGTCCATGACACCTATTAGCAATCTGTAGTTTGTCATCTTTGTTAGAACCTGCAGACATATAAAATGTCAACAACCTATATAAGATGTCAACAGCTTATACAACACATGCTAAAACTTAAACTAAAATATCTATAGAAAACAGTTTGCATACCTCTGTCAGACGCACTTTCATCAATCGTGAGACCATGAACTGCCTTTAGTAATTCACTTTTAAGCCAACGGTTACCAACATATTTCTCTGGAATATTGTTGACATCTTTGTTTCTAAGGATGAAAAAAAGGTGGCTGCATAGATAACCACACCTTAAAAATAGTTTACACTCACATTCATATGACTCAGTCTCTATCTCATGTGTAACTGTAAAGATCTTCTTTCTAGCATCAGAAACTTTAAAGACCTCGATGTTCTCCAATGTGGACATGCTAATCATCCGACAACTCTTATCAGCCTCAGCAATCAATTCTTGTACCACTCTAAACATCCTATATGTGTATACAGATGTCAATTGCTTCTCAAATGCTAAATCAGTGACATATTTTGGAGTGATTACAGAATCATAATAGTCAAGCCTTTCAGTTTGATTCCTTTGAGCATCAATGGCATTGTTATACTGAAGAGTGAAGTCAGCAAAATTGAACAACGGTTTCGAGTACCTCTTAAAAAAACTGTTTTCAGATTCTGAAAAAGATGTTGTTCTCATTAAAGAACCCATAGGAACATCTCTAAAGAAGGTTGGGATCCACATATGTCTAATCAAAAACATATCCTTAAACCACTTATGATCTTCTACACTATATTTTTCAACAATACTAGTCCATAATATATCAAACTCATCCGGATCTAACAACTCTGACCAAACACAAGATTTAAACTCCTTACTAAACTTTTCTCTATCAGAAATTGATTTAGGTATCTTCTCAAATAACTTGCTCATAATATGCCACATACACAAACGATGCCTTGTACCAGGTAATACCTTCTCAATGGCAAGCCTCATTCCTCAATCTTGGTCAGTGATTATGATTCTTGGAGCAACACCCATGCATTCAACAAATACAGTGAAAAGCCATGAAAATGCATCACAATTCTCACCGGATACGAAACCAGCTCCAAACGCAATAGGACAACCATGATTGTCTTTCCCGGTAAATGGACCAAACACCATACGATACCTATTGAACAAATACATCAACACAAAACATCAACAATGTCAATTATAGGTATATGCTATGTCAACTATTAAATCAGAAATGATGCAAAGTACAAATGTATCCTATGTCAACTACCATGTCAACTACTATCTCTATCAATTACTAAGTATAATAAATAAACTACCTGTTTGTTGAATATGTTGTATCAAATGCTACAACATCTCCAAACCTGTGGTAATGCTTCTGAGACTCAGCGTCAGACCAGAATAAGCTCACTAACTTATTATCTTCAGGTGATAATTGATATTTGTAAAAAAATCCTTCACAAATTCTCTTCTTCTCTTGCATCTGATTTAGGATCATTTGCACATCCACTTCTTTTAATTTCTCTTTAATATCATGTGAACAACTCCGATTACCTTTCATAAATCGCTTATGATCTTTGTCAACCATAGCATGATTGTGTTCCTCAACGAATTGATGCACAAGGTAATACTTAACACCAAAATCAGAAAAAAACATAAAACTAATTCTCGCTCCACATCCACACCTTTTGGTGCCACGTCTACGTCTCTTCTTTGAAGATACTTCATCATCATCTGATACATTACCATCCTCAGATACACTTACATCAACATCCAACGAATCTACTGTATGAAATCTTTGTCTATTGCAAACAACATACTGAAAAATAATAACACCACCACTAGACCTATTTCCAAATCTTCGACAATCAAAACAAGACTCCTGAGCATACTTTTCATAAAAGGAAATTCCTTCCTCAAGGGAAGAAAATTTTTGACCTTCATAAGGCCTCAACTCAGGCTTGCAAATTGGAATAACAGATCCTACAACATAGAATATTTAACAGATAACATAAATCATGTCAACAGATTTTCAAGTCATGTCAACAGAGCATAAATCACCAACATAACACAACAAAATAATGTTAATGAAACAGAATGTCAACAAAGAGCTCATAACCCATACATCTCCATTGAAAGCTCATAACTGATTAAGAAAAAAGGGTTTAACAGTCTGCACCTAAAGTATCCATAGATTCCAAACTCAACCATGTTTCTCAACCTTCTCAGGCTTTATGGTCTTTTGCTTAGCCAATAACTAACCGATTTTTTTATGTCAAGTTAAGGACTCTCATCATGGTTATATCATATGGACTTTTACATTCAAGAAAATCCAACCAAACATTGATCCACTTAGACTAACGTTTATTTCCTCGGTCAAGAATTATTGAGCTGATTTCTCAAGTAGCTTCACATAAATCAGAAAATTACACCTATAGTTATATCTAAAGAGGTGGCTGCACTCTTGTAAAATTCTTAGACAATTGTTATAAGTTATGTAAGCCAAAATATCAGAACATGCTTCAAATTACCAGGATCAAAATGTCCAGTTTAATTAGAATACACCAATTCAAACACACGATGTCAACAGAATATTTAACAAGTAACATAAATCATGTCAACAAAGCATAAATCACCAACATAACACAACAAAATAATGTTAATGAAACAGAAAATCAACAAAGAGCATAGCAACAACACAGAATATTTACCAAGGAACATAAATCATGTCAACAGATTTTCAAGTCATGTCAACAGAGCATAAATCACCAACATAACACAAAAAAATCATGTTAATGAAAATCAAACCAAACTACCTCCACCATTGGTCGATGTAGAGTCGGAATAAGATGAAGAATCCATCAAATAACACTTAGTTGTTGATTACGAATTGAAGTCGAACCTAAAGATGAGAAAATAAAAAAAAAAGAAAAAATTGATTAGGAACAAATTTGACTGGAGAAACACAAATAAAACATAAAAACAAAATCAAAGTCGGTAAAATCGACCGAAAAACTTCAAAATCAACAAAGAATTCCGTCGAACAGGTCGTCTGTTTTTTGAAAATTGAATCGCAAATAAGATATCGTTGAAATCGTTGAAATATATGACTGAAAACTAAAAAAAATAATTAAATTTAAAACATATTAAACAAACCACATTCACCAATATCATTAATACTGAGAATCTCATTGATTTTCATAGTATTATACATACAAACACAAAATCCTAGGATTTCAACTTTTATGATAGAAGATTTTTCATAAATCTGAATTTTGAATTCATGCGCAATAGTTTTGTATTTATTCGGACTGTCTTTAACGAAAAAATTCTTGATACAATAGATATCTCCTTCTTTGATGACACGGCCCTTTCTCTCGATCATAGCCTTAGGAAACGACACATGTATTTTAACTCCCTGTAATTAAAGACATTTGTCAATATATATATAATATAATCTTGACCATAAATGCTACGCAAGTATATACAAACAAATATACATTATAATGATACCTCCTCATCATGCATAGGGGTGGGAATACGGATATCGAGTATTGGGTTTACCAGTACCCGACCCGATATCCGCCGGGTATTGGATACCCAATATCCAATTTTATGGGTTTGGATATGGGATTGGGTATTGAGATTTAAGATAAATCGGGTATTGGGTAACCCGAATGGGTATCGGATAATACCCGAATATCCAATTTATTATTTAAAGCAATTTTTAAATTAGGTTTAGCCATTTTGGGCTTCAAGAGTTAGGCTAATTTATTTACTAATTACAACTTACTAGGTTAACTTTCTCTATACTTATATAAATAAGTCAACTTCTCTTACTCTAGGTCATGGCTTCTCCAAACTCTCAACTTTTACGTATTACATAACCAACACATATAATTTTTATATTATAGTTAATTATTTTGACTTTTATATGACTTTTGACTATTAAATTAAATGCGTAGCTTTTATTAATTTTAATTACATATTGCATAACCAATCCCCATAAACTTAATCATATACTTTAAAATAAAGTAACCCATTTTTTATACTACAAAATAAATGCAACATTAAAGATATTAGTCAATTTAAATATTTCTGTATTTATATTAATATATAAAATTTGAATTTTTTTTATTTGTTATTAACACATATAAAGAGTCGGGTATTTGGGTACCCGATACGTCGGGTATGGATACCCGGGGCGGGTATTGGAGTATCCGAAAATATATCGGGTCGAACTTTGGATAGACCTTTAGATGAGTTTCGGGTTTGGATACCCGGTTTTTTCGGGTCGTGTTCCCACCCCTAATCATGCATTATACACTCAAGAGATGAAATAACTTCTTCTCTACCAGACCAATAAGTATTATATTTATAGACACATCGAACTTTAATAGTCTGTGTGACACTTGCCCTCGTTAAATTTGCTAGCAACGTAACACCTTGCGCCATATCAAGTGTAAACTACAAAATACAATCATTAAAATAAAAAACGATAAGAATTACATATAATAACTGCAAACACAACAATAAAAAAAAAATTAAACCTGAGATAAGAGTTAGCGATTAACAAAGTCACAAATGAGTCTATTTATAGAGCAAAATATAAGCAAAATTTTGAATCGTAAAAATGGCTCCAAAATATTACACATTGGTTATAACCCAACTCTAACCTAATATCCCTAATACAATTGTTTAAACTCACAGAATGATATCTCGATTTAGACATGTATTGAGATATTGAGATATATGCATAAAATCACAAAAATCAGAAACACGTGTAACAATAATAAAATATTTACGTCTGAATTGAATTTCCCTTTATTAAATAGTATAACATACATAAAATAACAATTTAAAACACGTGTAACACTATAAGATATTATAATCCAACTTCTGATACTCACTTTATTATATACTCCAACTATACCGCAACAAAACCAAAGCACAATCCGTTGCCCATTCTCAGAACTGAAGTATATCACATTTAATACACTGTGTGTTAACCCTAACACATAAACTATAAATCAAATATAAGAATAGAAGAATTAGTATAATAGATGATCAAATACTGAAATATGTAACACGGATTATATTAACATTTAATATTAATAATACTATATATCAATAAGTTAATACATTAGTTGATCCAATAAATACATTCTTCAAACTCAACTATATATGCTAATCTCAATATAATACACTAAAAAGAAGAGCAAAAACAAAAAAATGTTGACAACTAAGTGAAGATGATAATTACCATGAGTTTAGAATAATTAAACTAAAATATAATAAATCAATATATCAAATACATTATATATCAATATATACAATAAATACAAACATCACAAAATTTATTCGGTTAAGAAAAAAAATGATTGCACTATGAATATATCGGTAAAGCAAAATAATAACTACACAGTCTACACTACATTCGACAAAACAAAACCCCATTTCAATCCGACAGTAAATTTATTGAAACCAAAATAAAATTTATCTACTCCATCTCCAAAAATAGGAAGACATTTATTTTAGCATTCAATTGAGCCTAACATATCGATCTCGAACCTTTCCCGACGTTTTTCCCGAGGAGTTACCTGGACCGCCGCCAGATAGGCAGTTAGAGTTTACGATCGATCTCGAACCTGGAGCCGCCCCCATATCGAAGGCGCCGTACCGCATGGCACCTAAGGAGTTAGAGGAATTAAAGATCCAGCTGCAGGAGCTCATGGATTTAGGTTTCATTAGGCCCAGTGTTTCGCCATGGGGCGCACCGGTGCTCTTCGTTAAGAAGAAAGATGGGTCAATGAGAATGTGTATCGACTATAGAGAGTTGAACAAATTGACCCTCAAGAACAAATACCCTTTGCCGAGGATAGATGACCTGTTCGACCAACTCCGAGGAGCCGGAGTGTTCTCTAAGATGGATCTGAAGTCCGGATACCACCAGCTGAAAGTGCGAAAGGAGGATATCCCTAAAACCGCATTCCGTACCAGATATGGTCACTATGAGTTCGTCGTGATGCCGTTCGGTCTGGCAAACGCCCCAGCCGTGTTTATGGATTTGATGAACTGAGTTTTCCACCCGTACCTAGATACGTTCGTCTTAGTATTCATAGATGATATCTTAGTCTACTCGAAGGACGAGAAGGAGCACGCGGAACACCTACGAATCGCGCTGGAGACGTTGAGGAAGGAGAAGCTGTACGCCAAATTCAGCAAGTGTGAATTCTGGCTGAAGGAAGTCAACTTTTTAGGACACATCGTGTCAGCAGAAGGAATCCGAGTGGACCCCACCAAGGTCGAGGCGGTACAACAGTGGAAGTCGCCATCGATGCAGAACAAGATTCGGAGTTTCCTGGGTTTGGCAGGATACTAGCGAAGGTTCATAGAAGGATTCTCTAAGATAGCGAGACCGATGACCCAACAGCTCAAGAAAGGAATCAAGGTGAATTGGACGCCGGAGTGTGAAGCGAGTTTCCAACTCTTGAAGGAGAAATTGACTACCGCACCAGTGTTAGCTGTGCCAGAGCTTGGAGTCGACTACGTAGTTTACACCGACGCTTCGAAAGTCGGATTAGGATGCGTGTTGATGCAGAACAACAAGGTGATCGCTTACGCGTCGCGACAGTTGAAACCGCACGAGTTGAACTACCCTACCCACGATTTAGAGTTAGCCGCCGTAGTGCATGCCCTAAAGATTTGGAGACACCATCTCTACGGAGTTAGGTGTGAAATCTTTACGGACCATAAGAGTTTGAAGTACTTTTTCGAGCAGAAGGACCTGAACATGCGACAACGGAGATGGCTCAAGCTAGTGAAGGACTACGATTGTGGCATCAACAACCACCCTGGCAAGGCAAACGTAGTAGCAGACGCTTTAAGCCGTAGAGACCATTCGCAACTCGCCGTCTTTCTGACAGCCGAGGAGAACCTAGTGCGAGAGTTGAGTAAGTTGCGGATAGAAGTAGTTAGAAACCCCGATACCGTGGAAGGTCGAATCGCCGCGTTAGTAGTAGAACCCGATCTAAGGACGAGGATCGTTGCAGCTCAACGGCTAGATGAGAAATTGGAGGAGATTCGAGTCGAAGTGAGGACCGGTGAGTCCGGACAGTTTAGCGAGGCTTCCGATAACGCTCTTACCTTTAAAGGGAGACTGTGTGTGTCGAACGACGAGGGTCTTAGGAACGAAATCTTGAGCGAAGTGCACGAAACCCCATACACTGCTCACCCCGGGAGCACAAAGATGTACCAGGATCTGAAAAAGTCCTTTTGGTGGAACGGCATGAAGAGAGACGTCGCAGCTTTCGTGGAGCGTTGCTTAGCCTGCCAACAGGTGAAAGCCTTACACCAACGACCGTACGGGAAGCTACAACCGCTTGAGATACCCGAGTGGAAGTGGGAGCACATCGCTATGGACTTCGTGACTGCGTTGCCGAAAACCCTAAAAGGGAACACCGCGATCTGGGTGATCATCGATCGACTTACCAAGAGTGCGCATTTCATACCAATCCCCGTAACCCATGGATCGGATAGGTTAGCTCGGATCTACATTCAAGAGATCGTGCGACTACATGGAGTCCCAGTGACGATTACGTCTGATCGTGACCCGAAGTTTACCTCGAAATTTTGGATTAGTCTACAACGCGAGCTTGGAACACGCTTAAACTTTAGCACCGCTTTTCACCCCCAATCCGATGGACAATCCGAGAGGACGATACTAACTCTCGAGGATATGCTAAGAGCTGTGGTGCTCGACCGAGGCGGAAGTTGGGAGACCGCGCTCCCATTGATCGAGTTCGCCTACAACAACAGCTTTCAAGCAATGATCGGCATGGCGCCTTATGAAACACTTTATGGGAGAAAGTGTAGATCTCCGCTCTACTGGGATGAAGTTGGCGAACGAAGAGTGCTTGGACTCGATGCAGTCGAAGAAATGGTCGAAATCGTTCGACGAATCCGCGCGCGAATGAAAGAAGCTCAGGACAGACAGAAGTCGTACGCCGACGTTCGACGGACGGACCTACAGTTCCACGCTGGTGATAAAGTTTTCCTCAAAGTATCCCCGTCGAAAGGGATTGCGCGTTTTGGAGTCAAGGGCAAGCTGAAGCCACGTTTTATAGGGACGTACGAGATTCTAGAAGGAGTAGGACCCGTAGCTTATCGTTTAGCGCTACCGCCCAGCCTTGGGAATGTGCACAACGTTTTTCATGTGTCGCAGTTGCGAAAATACGTGTTCGATCCGAAGCATGTGATTCGTTACGAGGATATTGCTGTAAGCCCGGATCTGAGCTACGAGGAGCAACCCCAGTTAATCTTAGATCGAAAGGTTCAAACCTTGAGAAATAAAACCACTACCTTCGTGAAAATTCAATGGAGAAACCACGGGCCCGAGGAAGCCACGTGGGAGCGTGAGGATAAGATGATAGAGCTATACCCGGAACTCTTTCCATAAAGGTACCAAATTTCGGGACGAAATTTTTCTAAGTGTGGTAGGATGTAACATCCCGGATTTTAGAACCCTAATTTTAGAGCCCTAGAATTAATTGTTGATGACGTGGAATCGAGAATGCATTTATTTCATGAGATGTTATGGTCGATTTGAGTTTAGGGTTTGTGTTGAAAGTTTGAAAAGTCAAACTTATTGATTTAGTGATGTGGCATGTGATTTACTTATTTGTGAGATTATGTGGTAAATTAATTATCTAAGGGTGAGTGAGAATATTAGAGAAAATTTCCATAAATACTTGTCACCCTAATTCTTGAAATTTTCGAACCCTAGACCCCTTGGAGAAAGAATTTCTATTTTTCCGGAATTTATTTAATCCTTGGGATATTTATCCAAATTAAATTCCAAGAGCCAATTATTTCCTTGTTTAAAGATGGAAAAATCGAGCCCCCTTATTTTCTAGTGATTTTCGAAAATCACTCTACTTGGGAAGGAAAGAATTATTTTATTTTATTTGACTCCTTACTTGATTTCCTTCCATACCTAGAATTTAAATATTCTACCAAATCTTTCCATACCTCAAGAGATCTTGCCTTACTTTATTTTAGTCAATATTCAAAAATCCATGCCTTATTTAAAAGGCATAGAAATCGCCCCTTACCTTGCTTCATGGAGGATTTTCCTTATTTTATTTTGCTCCATAATATTTTATTCTATATGGAAAAATACCAAAACAAAATCTTGGCTATTTAGAAGCCATAATTTTCGAAACCTATGGGATTTGCCCTAGGATCTATTTTTGTTAATTCTTCTTCCCTACTTCACAATATTATTTTATTTTATTTAATTTGTGGAGAATGAGATCTTACCAAATATTCTATTCTAATTACCTAAAGATCTTGTTGAACTCTATAAATAAGAACCAAAACCCCAACCCTAGCCCCCATATTTTCGGCCCCCACCTCCCACACACTCTCTCAAATTTTCTTCTTCTACTCTCCAATATTTTGCTATCTTTTGGAGAAGAATTGAAGTTTAATCCAAGAACTTTGAAGAATCAAGGCTAATACTTGTTTCCTACCGATCGTTTTTCTCAAAAAAGGTATTTTTGTTTAAGAGTTATGCTTGTTCTCCTTCTACCTCTTCTTTTTCTTCTTCTAACCGATTAATCGGTCTTCTTGAACCCTCATGCATCTTGGTTGAGTGAAAGAGGGATAAAAAGGGATGTGGGAACATGTGTATGTGTGTGTGCCGTGAGTGTGTGTGTGGCGTGTGTGTGTGTGCCGCGTGTGTGTGTGTGTGTTGTTGTGTTGTGTAGTGTGTGTTTGATAGTTAAATAATCTTGTGTGATAAACATGATCTTGGTTAATTAGTAATGATAAGATGAATCGTTGGGAAGAGGGAAAAGTAATGAGACATGCATGAGTAAGAGTAGTATTGAACCTAATTTGTGATATGTGCCTATGTGATTAGAAGGTGAAACTTTGGTTGCGAAGCCGGATAACAGAAAAGCGAAACTACTTGAAAACTAAGCAATCGAGGTGGGCTTTACTCTAAAATCTCTCTTTTATTTTATCAAATGTTGTTTGGTGTTATAAGGGTGGTTTAACTGTTATGCCATGCCTATGTTTGTTTAAATGTGATTGTTGGATATGCTTATACGAATTCGGGTCTGAGTATGGGCCGCAAGCCCTACCAGGCTGTGTACACAATGGGATCGAGAGCCGTCCTTGCTAGTCGGCCGGTCTCGTGGGCGAAAAGTGTGGCCACACTTTCGTCGCACCATGGAATGATTGTTAATTTGATGAGAAAATGGGAGGTTATTTTGACTGGCCAGTCTATGAAAATATATATTTTGTGATACTCGTGATATTCTTTTTAACTGCTTAAAACTCGAGTTCACTTGGTAAGGGTGGCATAACTTATAAAATGTTTTGGCAACGAGCTCACTGAGTATTTCAAAATACTCAGCCCTGCATGTGTTTTCCTTATGTGCAGGTTGAATGATGACGAGCGGTGGCGGGTGTTGAGCAGCTTAATTAATTAATATGGATGTGTTGAACTCTAAGTGTAATTGTGTCACCATACATAGCTATGCTTTTCTCTTGGTCGTTTTCCGCTGAATTTTTGATACTCTTTAGAACTTCTTTTTGGAATATTTGCATCTTACTTTCGGTTGTGGCCTTAGCCCTTTTCTCGTGATTTTGTCTTGGATACTATGTCGTACTCTTAAGGTTTTGACCATCAATTATGATATCTATCTTCCTTTGAACTACTAGGTTAAGTTGTTGCATTAAATACTCTGATATTCCTTCCAATTCTTTTGGTCAGTACTATTTAAATGAAACCCTAGCCTATGTTTACTTCTTTTGAGTCGGTTTCGGGTAGCAGCCGCCGCATTTATTGTACCCTAGGAGGGCGGGCTGTTACACATTTATTTTAGCATTCAATTGAGCCTAACATATCTAAACTAAAAACTCAAACAGGAAATAACTACTTTACTTTTTTAACAATCGCTAGCATTTATAACCAAAACACATCAAAATAAAATGATTAATATTTATACATCTCGATCTATTTTTGTACAACCGAAAAATAATTTATTTTAGACAAATCAGTGTACTAATACATTTAATTAAAAGTATGATCGCATATATAGTACATGAATGGTGTAAGATATTGCAAATCATCACCAACTGAATAAAAATTCAACTTATATATGTATATATTAATATGTACTATACATACAAACATCTCAGTAATCCATAATAAATATAAAATTGATTAAAACTTAAAACAATTGTCAAACAATAATAACCACAACAATAAAAAAATAATAACACAATCTGATTAAAAATACAATACATACAAATACACTATCAACTACTAACTCAAGTACAATCATACAAACTCACCATCAACAACTTACTACCACAATTTACTTAAAATAATGACTTCTAAAACTATTAAAACAAACAACGAAAACAAATACTCACAATTTAACTTTTAAAGCTACGTCAATCGGCAATAAATGCACTACAACTCAATACAAATCATTACTGTTTTGTATCAATGGTCAGTAGACAATTTCTGCAGAGAGAGAATTTAGTGTAATGCCCCAAAACCCACCTTAGGCGGAAAAGTGAATTTCGGTGCTATAAATCGCTAGAATAGGATTTTCAGCATACAATTCGAAATAATTAACAAAATAAATTTTGACAATTTGATAAATTATGGAATAATGAAATACCAGTCTTTAATAAGTGTAAGAAAAGATATACGAGCAAAGAATTGAGTTTTAAAGAGTTTTAGTACGTTTTTGAGAAAAGTCTTCGATTAGAGATTTTCGATATAACGGTCTGAAAATTCGTAAATTTAAATTAGTTAAATGCTATAGAAGTCTAGAATTAAATTAGAAGTATCAGTGAGTGAAGTTTAGTGTGTCGAGTTGTTTGTAAAATAAAAAGATCAGAAATATGTTTATATGAATTTTAGACTTCAATGTTTAAGTTGTAAGTATGGGATATTTTTCTTTGAAATAGGATAAAAGAAGGATGAAATAAAGAATACAAAAGATTAATTTTATGTATAAAGAAAATCCTTCCGGCGACCGGCGCAGCACACTCATCTTCGTCTCTCTCTCCGTGTCTCAGCCTCTCTTTTGCTGCTCAAACGCACGTCGATCTCCTTCCCTCTCTGCGTTGCTGCTGCCCGACATATTCCGGCGACGTCATTGCCTTTTCCGGGCAGATTTAGACAAAGACTTGACTCCAAGTACCCTTGTCTATCACTAAGCACTTAAAGGGGCTATATGTGTTTGAATATGTGAAATTGTTGGTGATGTGAATAGGTGTCGGTGACTGAATAATATTGGTATATATTCTATGTTTCGCTTGATAAATAGTGTTATGCAATTTATTTTGTATTCTTATATATGATTTATGAGTTGATATGTGGTTATAAATTTTAATGGTAAAATTCCATGAGATCAAAGATTGACGACATGAATGTAAGACTTTAATATTGTTCTATTCTAAATTTAAACAAATGTATATAAATGTAAGTGGATAAACTTTGGAAATTACGCTATAATGTTGAGTATACTACTGAGCTTGTCGAAGCTCACTCCTTTATTTTCCTCTGCAGATTAGGTGATCGAATTAGCTCTTTTTCTTCACCGCTGCTCAAGTCGAGTCACTACCTAACCTTTTGTGCTTGAATAACTATCTGAAGTATTAGTTGTGGCATGTATAGGAAGGGTAATGTATTTGGATTTCTTAATCATTTCATACACATTTGTTAAATATATATTTTTGTAAATAGTTACCCAGGTTGTGCCTATATATATATAGACGTTATATAGCAGTTTGTCGGTTTACCAAATAATGGATAATAATTTATCTGGAATTTTCTGGTAATTAAATATTTGTACCAAAATGTGACATCACTTATTCGATTATTAATATAATCGGGTAAGAGGTGTTACATTTAGGGAGAGTACAATAAACATATTACCCTGAGTTTATGAAGAGAATTATCATATCGATTTTCACACAAAAAAGTACATCATCAGCAACTAACACAAATCGTACATCACAAACACCTAAAACATACATACAAACATCTAAAATTCTCAATATTCCACAATCATAAATTGAATTTAATAAAACATTAAAAAAATATCAATCAATATAGCCGAATATATAATAAAAATAATCAATACATGTAAACATCTACAAAAAATAATACTACTCTATAACAATATATTTAAGTTGAAGTCGATGCAATTTTCTTTGCAATTTCACACTATATATACAAACAATGCAAACCTTTGTAACACAATTTAACCTTTCATTTATGTCAATCAGCAATAAATGCAATACAAAATCACTTCAAATGATTTCTGATTTGTATCAATTGGAAATATCCAATTTCTGCAAAATATAATTATTACACAGATGTAACTATCTAATCAATTTCCAATTTTCAGAAAAACAATACCCCATCAGCAACCAAAATAAAGATTTAACCAATACTTATAAACTAATACATGCATACCCACATCTAAAAAATCTATCATAAATAACAACTTTACCGTTCTTAACAATAGATAGCATTTGTAGCCAAAATGCATTAACATCAAATAATTTTTCTTCTTAAATATCGATCTAATAACACATTAAAAAATTAAAATAAAATTACAAAATATGTAGAAAATAGGAATTACAAACATTCATTTCCCACAAGAATACAACAATCATTACTTCCACTATTAACTTAAAACAAAGACTTTTAAACATATAAAAACAAACAATGTAAAATTATAATCACAATTCAACTTTTAAAGCAATGTCAATCACCAATAAATGCAAGACAAATCAATGCAAATCATTTCTGTTTTGTATGAATAGCCAGTTGTCAATTTATGAAAAGAATCATTAGATATCATCATTAGATAAGCTTACAAGAATAGACATATATCGAGATATATTCATAAAATAACAATATAGACGTATATCGAGATACAATAATAAAATATTAAAAACACATGTAACAATAATAAAATATTATATACTCCAACTTCTAAATTGAAATTCCCTTTATTAAATATACAAACATAAAATTTATAGCATTCCAAAAGAACGTATAACACTAATAAAATATTCTTCAGATTTAATCATTTACGTAATCATCTAATACGAAAATAGCATTACAGACATTTATTATTTAAAAAGTAAACAAAATTATTCATTTTAAACTATAACAAAGAGAGAAAAGAAAAAAAAATGTCTAAGGATTCATTTTAAACATAGATTCATCGTTTAACTTTGAAATTATGTCAACTAGCAATAAATCAACAATGTAAACATACATGCATCATTTAACCCTAACAAATATCGATAACACTTCAAATCGTACATGCATCATTTATCTTGAGGTCCGAATGACATTGAATGTGATAGCTGTTGATCTATGGGATGATAAAGTATGTTGCGAAGATAGAGTGCTTATATTGTAGGCTAGATTGAATACGCGTGAACCGTAGTTTTAAGTTGAGGTAATCTATCACTTTCCCAAGTGACGAAAACAAACTAGAATCTGAAAGTTTGGGGCGAATCCCTAATTTGTCAAGGCACGACGAGGCAAGGAGATCGAGAGTGCGAAAGGAGGTCGGTGGACCATGAAACTTTTTCTTCGAATTACGAAAACTTTGGAGCAAGCTGTGTGCGAACCATTTTATCGGTAGCTGAATAATTCCTATTTCCTATCGTTTCCCTAAATGATAAGAACAACAATAGTATGATGAAGATCTCAAGAATAGAAGGATGGTGAAGACAAGAAGAGCTGTTAGAGGATGTATCTATGCAACGACGAGAGATCGTACTCGCAATTTAAATTAGTATAGTGTAATCTTGCGTAACTAGAAAGTGGCGACACGACGGAGATGATTATTATACTCTGCTAAGGAGCGCGAGGATGATAAAAATGTTCAGCGAGAATGAATTTTATGACACACCAAGAATATTATGAAGATACGACTTTGAACTACATACGGTGTAAAACGGTAAAAGGAAGGTGCTTGGAATTGAAGACAAGATGGAGAAATTATATGCAAAGGGCGTACGCAAATTTCGGGATGAAATTTTTATTAAGATGGGTAGATTGTAACACCCCGACTTTTTCCACCTTTTATTTGTTTTTGGAAGGATGTCATTTGTGCATCTAAAATTTTTTTTCGATTTAATTTCTTTCATCAAGAGAATGATTTTACTTTTGAGGATAAATAATTATTCTTTCCTATACCAATTTGAAACCCAATTATTACTGGCCCAAAATTTATTTATTTCTTCTTGAGCCATTGGAGGTTCCTACTTTTCAAAGAATTTAAACGCAGATTACCACTCCTTTTCTGTTCCACAAAATCTGGCATGATCTACACACCTAAAAATCAGAAACTACTAGATATACAAAGCCCACAACTCCACGTTTCAGGGGATTCAACCAATTTTGCAATTATCGCTACTTTTCACCATGTGGAGAGAAACCGAGAGAGAAGAGAGATTAGATTTTACCAAAGTCAGATTCTTGTTGGAACTGGCAGCGGAAGCGGGCGCGTAAATAACAATCACATAATAATCAGATCTATTTAGCAGATTATTTAGACAAAACCTATTCGCGTAATTATCACATGTATCATGCTCATAACTTGAATTAATCATGCTTTAAGAATAATGAAGCCTAAAACATGCTTTTCTACGGAACAGAAAAATACCTAATTAATTCTCCAAAGAATTGAAGATGGCTAGCTTCTTCTCCACATGATGCTTTGAGTACTAAACCACAAATCTTCTCTCTGGTTCCCGAACTGTATCCCAATAGCAGTGTGGGCTGATCTTACTAGAATATTAGGACTTAAATAAAGAAGACAGAAGAAATCCTTTTTGGAATAAGAGAGGAATTCGAAAATCTCCTCAGCTGGGGAGGGGAATTTTCGAAAATTACAATAATAAAAATTGTGTTATTTCTGTCTCCTTTATTCTCCTATTTATATTAAGTTCCTTTTGGGCCCCAGACAGGGGATCTATGGAAGGTTTTGGATATGGGCTCATCCAATTTACTTTTTACTAATTAAATTGAACCC
>NC_062965.1:40325568-40376560 GCF_023119035.1 Salvia hispanica
AGAGACCCTCCCACTGCGGCGCGGCACTACAATATCTGGAGTATTAGTTGAAATTTCTGGAATTGTTGATACGCTAGGTAATTGTTCTTGGTTAATGGAAGTTGTAACTTGAGTGAGCTCTTCAAGAGCTATCTCACTGCTGGGCTTATGATTCATTACATAGTCTTCCTCTAAGAATGTGGCATGAGTGCTCACAATCACTTTCTGATCTCTGAGACTATAGAATTCATAAGCTTTCGTTCCTCTAGGGTATCCTATAAACACACAAACCTCCGTCCTAGATTCCAGCTTAGTTGGATCCTTTTCCAATACATGAGCCGGACACCCCCATACTCTGAGATGTTCCAGATTGGGCTTTCGCCCATTCCCCAACTCATATGGGATAGTAGGAACTGATTTAAAAGGTAAGTTGTCTAAGAGATAGTTTGCTGAAAGCAAAGCATGACCCCAAAACGAAACAGGTAACCGCGCATAACTCATCATCGAGCGAACCATATTCAATAAGGTCCTATTCCTTCTTTCAGCCACGCCATTCTGCTGGGGTGTGCCCGGCGCAGTCGTTTGGGATTCAATTCCCGCCACTGATAAATAGTCCAAAAACTCGGCACTTAGGTATTCGCCTCCGCGATCTGATCGCAGGCATTTGATACTCTTTCCATGATGCGTCTCCACTTTAGACTTAAACTCCTTGAACTTGTCAAAAGTTTCAGACTTGTAGCGCATCAAATAGATGTATCCGATTTTCGAGTAGTCATCTGTGAAGGTGACGAAATATCGAAAACCGCCCTTGCCTCGGTTGACATTGGTCCACACACATCAGTATGAATGATCTCAAGTACTTCCTTGGCCCTATTCCCCTTTGACCTAAAAGGTCTCTTAGTCATCTTGCCTTCGAGACAGGACTCACACTTCGAATGAATTATTTGAATGGAAGATTGGGCTTACTGTTTTAATAAATGAATTAATTAAAATTTTTGGGCTTACTGTTTTAATAAAGGAGGTTTGGGCCAAATTATTTGAATGGAAGATTAGGCCTAGAGTACATCAAATCAATGGGTGACTTCATACACGCTTTGCGAGGAAGGAATGGAACGAAATGAGGAATTAAGGCTTTAAACGATTGAGGTGGGCTTTCTTTTTAAATAAGGGCAATGCCCTAAGTATATTTTTATGTGAAAATAATATGAATATTTGTCGTGCCGTGTTTTGTTTTATTCTATGGAACCTATCGGATGTGGCTTTTGCCATCTATGGATAATCGAATTCAGGTCTGACTAGGGAGTGAGTCCCTACTCAGGCTAGTGTACACCAATGGGGATCGTGAGCCGTCTTTTGGGTCGGCCGGTCTAGTGACTTGGAATGTGGCCACATTCCTTGTCATCAATGGATCAGATATGGTAAAATGACTGCGCAGTCGCGAATTTTACAATGGAAAATATTTTAGTGTCTTGGGCTTTTTTCAAAGTTAAAACCCGAGTTCACTCAATGGTGGCATGATAAATACTTTTTATAAAATGTTTTCGGCATGAGTCCACTGAGTGCATCAAGTACTCAGCCCTGCATTTCTTTTTAAAATGTGCAGGTTGAGCTGTGACGAGCGCGGTGGGTGTTGAGCATAAAAGTGAAGAAGATGTTTATCAAATGTTAGGAATATGTTGTGTCTTCATACATGACATCATTCTACTCTCGAATGCTTCCGCTAAATAGTATTTCTTTTCCGTTCAAGTATTGTTGAGATAATATTCATTCTGAGTTGTTGATTGTTGAAGTGATACTCTGATTTTTATTCGAGCTATTTCCTATTATTTCGAGCTATGGTCGAGTTGTGTTGTTTTCCCCTTTCTTCCCCGCTTCTTTAATCCTCCCATGGTCACGATTCACCGTGCTTTCTATCCTTAGAAAATGCGGTCGTGACAAATACACTATCAACAACTAACTCAATAGATACATACAAATACACTATCAACAACATACTAACACTATTTACTTAAAATAATGACTTCTAAACCTATTAAAACAAACAACGAAAACCAATACTCACAATTTAACTTTTAAAATTATGTCAATCAACAATAAATGCAATACAAACAAATACAAATCATTTATGTTTTATATCAATGGCCAGTAGACAATTTCTGCACACAAAGAATTTACGAAGAGCAAATTTAACAATTTAACAATTTATGAAGAGAATTATCATATCGAGTTTCACACCAGTGGCGGATCCAGGAATTTCAAATTGGGGGTGCGATAATAACTAAATCGACTTGAAGATAAATTTAACCGATTTTTTTCCCATTACCTCAATTTTTTTAATAAGTCACTTCATTGTATATAAAAAATAGATGATTTTTAAGTGTTATTACTGTTAAAATATTCACTATTAAAAATGGAGGTTGTTATATAATTGAGAACACATTTTAGTTTCTAAGAATTTTTAACCTTTAAAAAATGCATCATATTTTCTATATAAGGTCAAAACATGAGCATAATTGAAAACCATACATAGTCAAAATTATATTCAACTAAACATACTTTTATTGTGTAAAAAACAAATAAGAAAATATAACAAAATTATTATATAATCGTAGATTAGTTAAATACTATCATTAACAGTAGTAAATGATTAAATTCAATGATAACACGTAATACTGAAAGTTGACAGTTAATTAATGATAATGAAAATACAAGACTGGATAGAGTAATAAAAGTAAAACAGTTAACAAAAGAAACAAAAATACTACTCCAAGAGACCAAGACTAAAGAGTACTAGTAAAATTTACGCCTAGGAGAATCAAACCTGGGTCTTGAGTGTCACATAGGAGCATTTTACCACTAGGCTATTCACAATTTTGGGGGTACCATCGCACCCTCTTGTTCTTAACTCCGTCCGCCAGTGTTTCACCCAAAAGCAAATAATACATGCATACAAAAATAGAAAATTCTCAATGTTACACAATCATAAATAGATATTTAATTAAAACATCTTCAAAATTATCAATAAATATAACTGAATATTAATAAAATAATCAAACATATATAAAACCTAAAAGTACTACTCTATAACAATTTATTATAAGTTGAAGCCGATGCAAATTTCTTTGCAATATCACCCTATATATACAAACAATACAAACCTTTGTAACATAATTTAACTATTCATTTATGTCAATCACCAATAAATGCAATGCAAATTACTTCAAATGATTTTTATTTTGTATCAATTGGCAATATCCAATTTCTGCAAAATATGATTATCACAAAGTCAAATTATCTAATCAATTTACAATTTTCACACAAAAAATACGCCATCAACAACCAAAATGGCAATTTAACCTACACATATAAACTAATACATACGTACATAACCACATCTAAATAATCTATCATAAATTTTAAATTAACAAAAACTTCAAAAAATTGGAGTTACTCTACATAATTAAAATAATAGAACTCTATATGCGTTTATTATAAGTTGAAGACAGAACATATTGGTTGCAATCTGAACTTACATACACAAACAATGTAAACCAATACTCACAATTAAACTTTTTAATTTATGTCAATCAGCAATAAATGTAATACCCATCACTGCAAATGATATCAGTTTTGTATTAATTGGCAATATCAACTTTCTGCGCAAAGATACTTATTACATACATATAAACTAATGGATACATACACACATCTAAACATTCTATCATAAATATTAAATTAAGCAAAATCTTGAAAAACACGTCAATCAACAATAAATGAAACCACCTCAAAAACAGTGATTTAGATTATCTATGCAACCTTCAATACATACAAATACGTAGAACACATTCACAACTAATTTGTCAATTATTTAAATTACATAAATGAAGTTAGACAATCAAAGAAAATATCTGTAAACATATTCAATATTCAATGAAAAAATAAAATCCAAAATAATAATTCTACAGCAAAACAAATTACTAAAGTTTGAAATAATATACGATCACAACTAAATTCTAGATTGATTTAATTATTTAACATAAATAAACTTAAATAACCCTAGAGTTTAGCGTGTGTTAAACTTTTAATACATACAAATAACTTTAACACATTCAAATTAAAAACTATGAAAATATCGATGCAGAAACCTAATAACTACAATCAAAATAAATTTTCATAACATTTTAATTATAAGTATTAGTTAATGTAGTAATTTATGCATAAAATTACATAGCAAAAAGCAATGTACAAAACTGTAAACAACATTTGGTGTTTAGGTACTACACCCTAGCAATGTGGATTACTAAACCCTTAGGGTTTGGATATAACTTGGATAAATTAGACAACACTATGCCATGCTTATAAGACTTTAATGCTAAACCCTAGAGACCCTCATGTACTACCAAACCCTAGAGATTTGTGTGTTCTTTTAATACATACAAATAACTCTAACACATTCACATTAAAACTATGAAAATATCAATGCAAAAAACTAATAACAACAAACAGATGTAAATATTGATAAATTTTGCATATATTAGTTAATGCAGTACTTGATGAAGCAATATAATCATCATCAACAAGTACTGTATTAAATTATAAAAAAATACTATGCTAACCCTATGCATTACTAAATCCTTTGGGTATGGATATATCACGATTACTTAATCAACACCATGATATGATTAGTTAATGTATTAGTTAATAACTACAATCAAAGTAAATTTTCATAACATTTTAATTATAAGTATTAGTTAATGCAGTATTGTATGCATAAAATTACATACAAAAAAGTAATGTATAAAACTGTAAACAACATTTGCTAATTAGGTGCTACACCCTAGCCCTATGGATTACTAAACCCTTAGGGAATGGATTTAACTTCGATCAATTAGTGAACACGAACCTATGGTTATAATTTCTACCAATAAGTAGGTGCTACACCCTACCCTCATGGACTACTAATGTAACAGCCCGGATTTCTAGGGTATGATAAATACGGCGACTGCTACCTAGGCGAACTTAAATGCAACAAGAACGTAGACTACGGTTTCATTTAAAGAGATTTGACCAAGGTATTTCATGAACTATCAAAGAAATAAGTCAACGGCTCAATCAAGAAATATCAATGAAGAATAGATACCATAAACTATGCTCAAAAGTCAAAGGTTTATTGTAAATCCAGCAAAACGCATTATGTCTCAAAATCCTAAACCAAAGGAATAAGTTCAAATCAACCAAAAGATAATAAGTTCCATAATCCTGCGGAAGCAACTAAGAGAAAGTGAAGCCATGTATGAAGACACAACTACACTCGAAGTTTCAACATATCCATTTTATTCAATTCAATTTTCTCAACACCGCCAACCGTCCGTCGCCGCTCAACATGCACATAGAGAAAACACATGTAGGGCTGAGTATTTTAAACATACTCAGTGAACTCATGCCAAAACGTTTTAATAGTTATGTCACCCTTACCATAGTGAACTCGAGTTTTTGCATTTATTTAAAAGAATATCATCGAGTATCACAAAATAATTTCATGGACTGGCCAGTCAAACAATACCTATCATTTTCTCATCAATCAACAATTTCATGGTGCGACGAAAGTGTGGCCACATTTCGCCCACGAGACCGGCCGACTTGCAAGGACAGCTCCCGATCTCCTGTGTACACTAGCCTTATATGGTTTGCGGCCCTACTCAGACCCGAATTAGTTTATATAACCCTATAGCCTAATGGAGCGCACTCGCAAACTAGGCATCAGGCACACACAATATCCAAAACAATCACAGGCATGACATAACAGTTTAATCCACCCTTATTTCTCCACTTTCATAAATTTGCAACATAAGAGAGTTTAAGAATAAAGCCCACCTCGATTCCTTAGATCACAATTATGTTCTTCCTCTTGCTATCACTCCGTGAGCGTGAGTTAACACCTTTAATTTATACGTATCACAAGTAAGTCTCAACCATCTACTCAAATTCATGCATGTTTTCAACGTTTCCTTTTTTCCCATCGATTAGTTTCATATTATCATTCAAAAATCAAAGTATGATTATCATATCACTTTTTATTCGCACAACAACTCCAGATCTATCATCTAATCGTGTCACGCATGAGTGTTTTTCACACACATCACACGCACACACACAACACACACGCACGCACACCGAGGTACGCACACGCACACACACACGTTCCACACACACACACACATGCATCCCATATTCATCAATTGTTTCCCCTTTCACTCAATCTAAATGCATGAGAGCTCAAGAACACCGATTAATCGGTAGATGAAGAAAAGATCAAAATAGAAATACCTTTTTCGATAGAATGAACGGTAGAAACAAAGTAGTAGCCTTGATTCTTCAAAGATTCTTGAGTTTCAACTTCAATTCTTCTCCAAAGATGAAGAAATATTGGAGAATAGTAGAAGAAAATTGTGAGAGAGAGAGGAGAGACGTGATTTTGGGGAGTGAGGGCGTGACTTTGGCGTTCTAGGTTTAGGTTTTGCCTCTTATTTATAGAGTGCAAGATATAATCTCATAATTAAATAAATAAAAGATTTGGAAGAGATATGGGAGAGGAATGGCGTTAAATCTGGTGAGGAAAAAGGGGGTTTCGAATTTTAGGCTATTTAATTAGCCTATGATTTAATTTAGATATTTCACGGAGTAGAATAAAATATCACGGAGCAGAATAAAAATAATAATCTCCCCAATTAAATAGGAAAGTGGTGTGTTTTATTGATTCCTCCACAAGGAATCAATTTCAAATATTATTTAAAATAAGATATGGCAAGATCTCTTTAGATATGGTAAGATATGCTAGGATATTTAAATTTATTTATGGAAGAGAATAAACAAGGGATCAAATAATATAATAAAATAATCCCTTCTCCCATAAATAGGGGGATTTTCGAAAATCACCCTAGAGTAGCATAGGGTCGAAATTTGCATGGAATAAATAAGGAATATTCGGGCTTTGGATTTAATTTAAATGATTATCCCAAGCAATAATCAAATCCAAGAAAAATAGGATTCTTTTCCAATAAATAGGGGTGGTCGAAAATTCCAATAAAATAATGATGCTCCTATTTTAATCTCACTCATCCCTTAGGAAAAATATTTCACCACAATATTATTTCACCCCGCATCAAAATATAACCACATCACAAACTCCACCATTCTAATTTCACCTCCACGTCATATTTTTCAATGACCTTGACCATTCCACGCCCACGTCATATTTTCCACAATGCTGACTATTCCATAGCCACGTCATATAATCAACAAGTTTGACTATTCAACTCAAACTCAACTCCAAATCGTAATTAGGTCACAAAGAATCATGTAATAAATCACTCATCAATTAATCCACATACTTCATAGCATTAAAAGCATTTAATGCAAAAATTTTATGTCTCGAAAATTAGGGTTCAAAAAAGTGGGATGTTACAATTAAGCCCTGGCGTTTTGTGTGTATTAACAAACACAAATATGCATAACAAATTCAATGTTATTCGATTATTATTATTTGAACTTCCACTCATTATTCAACATTCCACATATTATACAACTGCTTAATTACACAAAGATACAGATACTCATCATTCAATACTAAAACAAAATAATATGCATGACAAATTCAATGTTATTCCATTATTGTTTGAACTTCAACTCACTATTCAACATTCCAAAAATTGTACAACCGATTAGTTCCACAAAGAGACCAATACTCACTATTCCATTATCTATTTGCCCTATATACACATGGTAACAACTTTACACAGTTACTCAATTGTCTGAGCCATCTTCCAAACTCAAACTACGTTTTCGCCTGTTCAACCATGTCCACTTTCACTCTTCAAACTATCTCTCCATTAAATCGTTCTCAGCTCTTCCTGCAAAAACCATACTGAACAATGGCGAACACCTGCTTAAAACTCGAAGACGATTACTGCAAAAGAATTGAAGATATTGTTAAAATAATAAAATAAAATTTAAAAATAAAGCAAAGAGGAAACAATACTAAAATACAAAGAATGAAACAACAAAGATCTCACCTTTATAATCTGCAAAATAAAATATCATCAGCGTAAAATGAACTAATTAAAAAAATAAAAATGAAACAATACTAAAACACAAACAATGAAACAACAAAGATTTCACCTTTATAATCTGCAAAATAAGAAATCATCAACATTTAATGAACTAATGAAAAAAAAAGAAAACGAAACAATACTAATACACAAACAATGAAACAACAAAGATTTCACCTTTATAATCTGCAAAATAAAAAATCATCAGCGTTTAACGAAGGATTAAAAGAAAATAAGAAAATACTAAAACAAAAACGTAAAAACACACAGATATTACCTTTATTATCTGCAAAATAATAAATGGTTAATATAAACAACGTTATTCGGATTAAAAGAAAATAAGAAGAATAAGACAGATATAAAAGCAACAATAAGAGGGTAGAGAGAGAAATAAGAACCTGCAGTAAAAGCATTGCTTGCAATGACAACTGGTATCTATAGAGAAGTTTCTATTATGAAGATGGGAAAAGTGCTCTTTTCTTTGGGGGGAAAACCCTCTCTTTTTTTTGGGGGGGGGGGAGGAAACCCTCCCTTTTTTGGGGGGAAAACCCGATTTCAATGCTTAAAAAATGTTGCAGAGCTTAATCCATTGGTTAACAGATGGAATTGCAAATTGGCGGATGACTTTTACAACTTTCCCCCAAATCGCAAATTTGAAACCAAGCTTTTAAGTATAGTATAGATAATATAAAAAAGTAGGTCTCACCTTCCACTAACTTTTTTCAATCAATTTTTCTTTACCTTTCTTAAAACTCGTGCCTACAATACGAGTGACAATTATTATGGGACGGAGGAAGTATATTTTAAGGATGAAAGGAGTATGATTTAATTAATTCAACAATAGGCAACTGCCAAATATATTTATTACATTTTTTAAAATCATTCTACAATGTTGTAAGGTTTTAAGTAAAACACCCCGTAGTTGGCCGCTCGAACAGAGAGAGAGAGATGGGAGAGCGAGGGAAATATGTGGTGTTGCTTGGGGCCGGAGCTCTAATTGGTTCTGCCGCTACCCTTGCTCTCGTCAAACTTCTCCCCAGGTAAGCCGCAGGAGCGCACGCCACTTGAATAATCAAGTGTTCTTTTATACTAAATTATTTGATTTCATTGTAAATGATGTTTTTATGGACATCAGTTTCTTATTCCTATAGGCTAGCAACTAGGGTTTATTCAGCTATCATTACTCTAGATTTGAATCTAAGCTTGTGAACTTTTCTTGATCATTTGCACAGACGGATTGGAGGGGAGGGTGCTAATGTGGACTCCATTGAATCCAAAGGTATGCTACTTCTCTATCCTAATCACTCACGAACACACACATATATGCATAATCATATGATTTGTTTGAAAAAAAATTCCATGTGCTTTTTACTTCACTTGTTTGGGGTCATTCTTAGATACTCATTCGTGATTATCTTAGAGACAATTCTTTTCGGCACGAAATTTAACAAATTTGTGTTAAAATTGAGTCAAGTGAAGGGAGAATAAAGTAGGTAAGGAAAAAGGTGGATAGATGAAGAGAGAGTAAAGTAACAGAGAAGAAATAGGTTGCTTTTTGCCAAGAAAAAGAAATGACTCAGTTACAGTGGTACAACCCAAAAATGAATACGACTTGACTACATAGGGACGGAGGAAGTATATTGTTTGCAATCATAGATTAAACTTCTTGTGTGCAACTCACACCAATTTATCAAATGTTTAGTAATTTGAGACACGTTTCATTTGTAGCGGCATGATAATATAATATGCAACCCAAATGTGTGGTTCATCTGTTTTAAAATACTTCCTTTTGATCTGTTTTATGAAGTGTCTATAATATGCCTCAAAGTAGAAGACAATTTTGTGATTTTTACTCATATTTCGTGGATATTTCTCTGCCCATGCAGCTGTTTTTTTTGAATTATCACCTGGAAACGCATTTTATAGATATCTATCAGCATTATGGTCTCTAGAGGAATGCTTGCTGTTGCAACATGAATTCATTATATTGATGTGTTGTTAGCATGTAAATGTTAAACCAGTTGTTCTTGATGCAGAATGTAAGTTCGTGGAAAGTGTGAATCATGGTGTGGATGGCACTGATCTGCTGATGGATGATATTGTGTCTGAACAACTTACAAGGTAACAATAGCTCGCTTCTGGTTTCTTTTTCTTTTCTTTTTTTTTATCCCACAATTTTCTCCTGCTGCTTGTGATTATCTTGCTAGTTGAAATATGTAAACACGTACAACATTTCAGTTTGAGCTTTAACACCTTGTTAATTTCATCAGGAATATTCAGTTCTTTGGCTTGGAACACCAGAAAAATGTAGTATCTTCTTTTGTTGTTGTCATTGGTCTTGGAGGAGTCGGGAGTCATGCTGCATCTATGCTTTTGAGGTCTGGTGTTGGCAAGCTTCTTCTTGTTGATTTTGACCAGGTATCTCAACTTAGTAAATGCTCCCTCTTTGCCACTTTGCCTCATGTTTCCTAAATCATGTCTTCATGTTTTGTGGACTTTCTATCACTCACCAAGGTAAATTATAATTCAAGGGGAAAAAATATGCTATAAGGAAACTACACCTGGAGATAGTATTATACTTTTGTTTTTTTTCTCTGATAACTGAGGAAACTACTGAAAGGTTCTTATGACATTTATGTCACAGAAGTATTGATCTCTAAACTTTGCAGTCCTGGGTGCTTGATGAAATGCAGATCAGATCCTGAATATTCTTCATATTGTACTCGAGATTTTTAGCGAGTTCTTGCTTGCACAAAATTCTGCTATTGCACAATGCATTAAGAACTGATTATTATTTTGTTGCAAAGGTCTCAGTTTCATCGTTGAATAGACATGCAGTTGCGACTAGGGAGGATGTTGGTACCCCGAAAGCCATATGTCTGAAGAAGCATTTCTCAGCAATATTCCCAGAGTGTCATGTAGATGCAAAAGTGATGCTATATGATTCATCATCTGAAGATGAAATTCTTTCCGGGAACCCTGATTTTGTTTTAGATTGCATTGATAACATTGACACAAAGGTGAAGCCTTTTCTTATCTTTTGTTTGTTGATTGTAACTTAACGTTTATATTCTCAACTTCGGAGCTGTTAACTCTTGATGTACTTATGAACTTCCTTTTCAACAGTTATGCTATCTGCGTGGACAGTTTCCGGTAGATAACATTATTAGTTGGTTAATGTATCTAAAAATATACTTAAAGAGCTTGGGTCGTATCAAATTATTTTTATCTTTTAGCTTATAAGCTTAATGAAGGTAATAAGGCTGCATGACTAAGGAACTCTACTAAGAAAACCTAAACTCTAATTGGCCATAAGATTATACTTCGATCACATGGATGTTGTTGTAGAGAAATGCATAAGTGGCAGAAAATATTGTATACAACTCATGGTCTTTCCACTCCGATGTCTAATGACATTTTCTTTTATTAATATTAGTCGTGACTTCAATAAAATGTAGGCTTTCTTTCTCTAAACTCCACATATTGGCTCGTCATCTTTTGTAGGTGGCTCTTCTTGCTGCATGTGTTCGGCGTGGATTGAAAGTTCTATCTGCTACTGGAGCTGGGGCAAGAGCTGATCCAACAAGAATACGTGTGGCTGACTTGAGAGAATCATCCAATGATCCATTATCTCGTGCAGTACTGAGTTGATCTCTTTATTTTCACTTTATTTACCTGCCTTATACAGTAATTAATCGGTGTAGTTCGTCTTAAGTTTTTCCATGCAAAGTACATAAAACAAAATCCTTGTGCTTCATCAGTTTCATTGTTACATATCAGTTTGAGTGGATTCAGGTTGATTCTATGATTCTGTGAAGCCTTTGTTCAAGAATGTCTAACATAATTAATCTGAGATGGTTATTCTTATTGGAAACTCTTAAGTTGGATATTAGCTTCTTGATTTTTGGCTGCATTATGTCATCCTTATTCGCTGTCAACTAGATCCTTTGCCACTACTTTTCTCTGCCAAAAATTTAAGAAAACAAATAATTTAGACCTGTCATGGTTTGGAGCTCTACAGTTTTATCACATCAAACGCCTGATATAAAGTAAATCTATTACTGGCCGAGTTGAACTCTTAAACGTATCAGTTATCAGGTTAGGTACCGCTTAAGGAAGGAACATGGTATTGAAGGTGGTATTCCTGTAGTGTTTTCACTGGAGAAACCCAAGGCAAAACTGCTTCCTTTCAAAGCACCAAATGGGGAAGAAGAAAATCCTTCAGATTATCAAGTAAGCTTTTAATACTTTTATTCGACTATATGAGGCATGTTTGTGTAATTAGCTATTTGCAGCAGACATCGTTTACACATAGAATGATATACTTCTAGAAGATCAAAGCCTTTCAGTTATGCTCATGAAGAAATTAAAAATGATTAGTTTAATGAAGTTGGTAATCAGATTGTTCCAGGTTTTCGAGTTCGCATCATTCCTGTCCTGGGAACGATTCCAGCAATTTTCGGACAAGTCATGGCTTCATATGTTGTAACACAATTAGCAGAATTGCAAGTTCATGTGGAGCCAGTTGTTAATTTTGATACAGATCATTACCGAGTCCTCCATCAGCGTCTGATTGAGCATGAAGAGCTACAATTCGGTACAGCAAAGCAAGTTCAGGTAATCAATTATGCATTATATTGTGTGATATGTTGCCAGTTATGGCTGGTGTAAATAAAACAATCACACATTGGCATACCAAGTATAATTAGGAGCGCAGAAGCCTACTTTGTTGGTAATCCAGAAAATAGACGTTACTACTCCAGGACACTGACATCTCTAAAAGCTGAATCCCAAGCACACTAGCACCTGCAAAGCAGCTTAAAGAATTATAGTAACCTGAATTACTAATGGGATTTCTCATGCTAAACTTGTAGGCTGCCTGTTAGTTGTCTGTGATCTTCTCTAATATTTTGATAATCCTGTCACTTCCATTTGTTGTAAAGTAGTACTCCCTCCGTCCCTTAAAAATATATCACATTTGCCATTTTGGGATGTCCCTTAAAAATAGACCAATTCTATTTAAGGAAATTTTTTCTCTCTAATGAGGTGGGTCTCATTCTCCACTAACAATACTCCAATCACTTTTTCTTTCTATCTCTCTCTTACTTTACCAATTGTGCATTAAGATCCATGCCATTTCAAATGTTGTCTATATTTTAGGGACGGAGGGAGTACTATTATTTTTTTATGCTATTGGGTGATAAATTGCATGGTCTCAAGCTGGATAGTGGGGCTATTGATTTGTGGATTCCAAGTAATTAAACCTAAATCAGCACGGAATGAAATTTAAATTTTACTGCCCACCAACTCTAGCAAGCACCATTCACCTATAGCTGGTTAATGTGCTGAAGCATGAATATATTATTTACTTTACTTTGAATGCTATGGCTGCAGCTGAAGCACCATACTCCCTTGTCGTGCACCATCTTTTGATAATTAATATCTTGCCATTCAACGAACTTATACTTGCTGTAATTTGTGTCATGTGATATGGTGATTTGTTAATCTTCTAGGTGGATGTTGAGGAGGTTATGTATATAGTTAAAGAGTTGTGGCATGGCCGAAGTGCTAGAGATGAATCACCTAAAGATGTTGGACGTGGAATGTGGCGTTCAGTCAATGATTTAATGCTTATCAGGTAAGAACAGATCTGAATGGTCTGTTGCAGATGATTTTTTTTCAAGAGTTTAACAAAGATATGAAACTGTATAAATTTATGAGGAATTAAGGTAGATGTTTAGTGGGAGTCTTTCTAATAGTCACTCATGAAGCCTTGGCAGCAACATTTCCATTTCCTTTTCCTTTACCTTCTAATGCGAATGTGTCCTATCCGCTTTTGGCATTCTGCTCGCGTCCTATCCGCCGCTTTTGGCATTCTGCTCGGGTTAAACGAACATGCAGTTGCATAATTTAGCATTTATTTACGTAGATCTTTGGTCGGTAGTCGTACTCTCATCATTTGTTATGACCATGTCCATCTTATCATTTCAGATGGGATCGCACGAAACCAGCTTCAGTCTCAAATCTAGTTCTCCTAAAATTCAAAGAGGTATGCATTTTGACTGTCTTGAGGCAGCAGATTTTGTTTTTCATTTTCACGCTTGTCTGCCGAAAATATATCCAACATTTATGAGGAATAACGTGAGGACGATCATTCTATATGTTCTGGTGCAAATATAATCAGTCAGGCCATCCCAAAAACGACTGGGAATCTATTTAAGAAAGAGAAATAGAATCTAAACTGATTGACTGAGAAAAATGGAGTCTTGGTTGCAGGCTGATGAACACGAGGTGAGGTCATTGGAAGATATAAAAGAACAAGAACCAGAGTTTTTTGCTAGAGTGACATCGGTGCTGAAGCGAGCCGAGCTTGATTTCGGGTTATGATTTGAATGGGAGATGCTTGGATGTTGGAATTTAAACCCCCATTTGCATGAACGCTTTCAACAAGATGGGACCTCAAACTGAAGGGTGGCAAATATGAGTTTAGTTTGTGGAAAGTTTTGTACGGCTTGATCTTGTACTTGCATAGACATAGCTCTGAAGAAGAATCAGCACATCATGTTCTTTTACTAGTACTTACTAACTCTAGCTTTTCCTCATAAACTATTTCTAATTTAAGGTTCAAATTCAAAGTTAAATACTACTCTTTCTTCCCATTCAAGATATCCACATTTTCTTTTTAGTTTGTCTCACACAAGATGTCCATTTTCTATATTTGAAAATAAATTCCTCTCTCTTCTAATTTAAATAAAATATTCAGTTACTTTCTTTTCTCTACTTACTCCACCAAATAATTTCTAATTACCAGGGCCATTCAAGAATGTAAACCTCATGGGATGAAGGGAGTAGTTGTTGAAGGGACCTTTGGTTTATCACATAGGAGCATTTTGCTGCAACTAAAGGGCTATATCTTTTGTTTGGTTTCTAATATGACAACACTGTGTGGCCCATGTAAAAGACAAAGGCCCAATTAATAAAGGTTGTAATTCATGGTTTACGTACTGACAATTACCCCTAATCGTGCATTCGATTTTTCGGTTCGGTTTTTGTCCAAATCGAACCAAACCGAAAAATCGAATTTCCTTGAAAATCAAAACCGAACCGAACCGAAAAACTGAATAACCGAAAATCGAAAAATCGAACTTAAAAAATCGAATTAAACCAAAAAACCGAAATTTTCAACAAAAACCGAAAAACCGAAAAAAATGTGGAGTATATATTAATATATATAATATTTATTTATTTTATATATACTAATATAAATTAAAATATATAATATATAATATAAAATTAATAGAATATATATAATACATACGATATAAAATATATTCAAAGTATATATTATATATATGATATAATATATTTAAATTAATAGAATAAATATATATAATATTATATTTAAAATATAATTCGATTTTTCGGTTTTTCGGTTTTTTTTTCGCCCGAACCGAACCGAACCGAAAAACCGAATTTTTTTTATTTTTAAAACCGAACCAAACCGAAAAACCGAAAAAGCCGAACCGAATTTCAAAATTTCTGTTTGGTTCGATTCGGATATTCGGTTTTCGGTTTTTTTCTCACCCCTACCTACGATGCATATCTTGGTCCAGAACAATGATCAAGTTAGAAAAACAAAATAACTTTGATACTATCATCTGTTCGCAATGGGGAAGGTTGATTCCCCTTTTCCAATATCGACTCATTTTACTCTAGAGACTACCAACTACCAATTT
This sequence comes from Salvia hispanica, assembly GCF_023119035.1. Taxonomy (NCBI): domain Eukaryota; kingdom Viridiplantae; phylum Streptophyta; class Magnoliopsida; order Lamiales; family Lamiaceae; genus Salvia; species Salvia hispanica. The sequence continues at coordinate 40,341,392 of NC_062965.1, forward strand.
AGAACCTCATGCGCTGCAAATTGAGCGCAGTAGGTCGCCGCCTCCGGAGATTGACGCTTGCGTTTTTAAATTGGTCCAAAGTTTGTTCTTTTTAAACAACAATCAATTAGATCCTGTCATGATGTTATTACTTGCCGACATCGTCGTCTTCGTTATATTACCTTTTTTGGGCGAAATTAATTCTGAATTGTTTATGGAGTAAAGGTCATTTTTGGTCCTATGACCAAAATACGAATTTGGTCCAAAACATTCATTTTTTGAAAAACAGCCCCATAACAAATGAAATCTTTGTCGGAGTGGTCCTTTTTATACGGTTCCGTAAAAAACTAACGGTCATGCCACTGTGCAATTAGTGTTAACCGTTAGTTTTTTGACGGAACCATAAAAAAAGGACTACTTCGTCGACATTTTCATTTGTTATGGATCTTTTTTTCAAAACGTGAATGTTTTGGACCAAATTCGTATTTTGGTCATATGTTTAGGATCAAAATTGACGTTTACTCTTGTTTATAATGAAAAAGTGAACTTCGATTTGTTCAATTAAATTGTGAATTTTGATCCGCTTTGGAAATTTATTTGTGAAATTCAGTGTGGTTGTCTACTACTGTGGGGTGTGGGTTATTAATACGAAATTGTCATTAAGAAATAACATTACAATTGAATCGAATTTTGACTAATTTGTTTATTTTAATTGCATCTTCAAAATTTTGTTAGGGACTAATTCTGCTTGTTGGTCATCATGAATCGATTTGCGAAGAAAAACATGTGATGGTTTTGGTTGATGACATTACGCGAAATTATCAAGTAGCAAGGTTTTCTATTTTGCATCAGATCTTTAGTCAATTAAACAAATAGAGAAAGAGAAGGTGACTGCAGACTGTTCTACCATATAGCATTCTAGGCCGAGTACCTACTCAGATTAGTCACATGAAACAACTTGTGGGTGTTACCGATACAGATTGTCTCGTTAACACTGGATGGATCGCAATGCTTTAAGTAGGTTGTGTGGAATTTTCCTATAGCTTGGTGGGTTACGCGACATACAGTTCTTGTGTATCGAGGAGCAAGTAGCCATCTTCCTTGGTGTCTTAGCACATCACAAGAAGAGTGTTGTCGGATTCAACTTTTGAAGGTTACGCGACATACGGTTCTTGTGTATCGAGGAGCAAGTAGCCATCTTCCTTGGTGTCTTAGCACATCACAAGAAGAGTGTTGTCGGATTCAACTTTTGAAGGTCGGGACACACAGGAGAAGTCTCTTGGTACGTGCACGAGGTCATGGCAGCGGTTATAAAGATGCACTATATTCCTTGTCAACCCTGAGCCGATCAATGAATGATGCGTCGATTGGAGGTGGAAGAGCATTTCAGGTATGCACCTGTGATAAATATGAAAGCTTATGCATTCCACAATATTTGTTAATACTTGACAATGTTTTTAGGGTTGTCTCGATGCCCTTGATGGAACATTCATCAATGTGTTAGTCCGTAATGAAGACAACGAAATTCAGGAATAGGAAGGGCCAACTCACCACGAGCACTTTAACTACGTGAGACGGGTACATGCATTTCACATATGTCTTGCCTGGGTAGGAAGGATCTGCGGGAGATGCTCGTGTTTTGAGGAACACCGTTAATCGACCTAATGGCTTCAACGTCCCTATTGGTAATCTACTCAATTATATAAGCTATTTTTTGTAATTGAAGTAATTTTGGGTTGGAATGTTTGAAAACAACTTTATTTGAATTAGGAAACTATTAACTTTGCTAGCGAAATTGGCTATGCCAATAGCCATGAGTTTCTTACCCCCTATAGAGGCATAAGGTACCACCTAAAAGAATGGGGGCCGGATACTGTTAAGCCTCGGAATCCTATAGAGCTGTACAATATGCGACACACCAAAGCTACAAACGTGATTGAAAGGGTCTTCGTTATTCTTAAGATGCGATGGAGAATTTTAAGGAGTGCTTCGTTTTAGCCTATTAAAGTTCAAATTAGTCTCATCATGTATTGCTTCTTACTCCATAATTACGTGTGGGGCAAGATGGCAGTGGATCCATTAGATAAATTGATTGACAATTGGTCTGAGGATGGGAGTACTGAGGACGAGCCGAGAGATACCGACTACGTCGATGGAATTGAGTCCATTACTGGCTGAAACCGATTCAGAGATGAGTTAGCACACAAAATGTGGGCAGTGGTATGGATTAGTCTTCGAACTCAAAAAGTATTGCGCTATGACTTGTTGCTTTTTTATTCATATTTGATCTTTTCTTTATTTTTTTCTTCCTTGCGCACAGTAAGGCTTTCAAACTACGTAAAGGATGCCCCAAAGATGAATCTTGTTTGCTACCTAATTTCCAACCTTTGTAGAGGATGCCCCAAAGATGAATGCTTGTTTGCTACATTTGGGAACATTTGTCTATGTACTCGACTATGATTTAAGACACTCTCTGTTATGTAGATTTGGTTGTGTAAGCTATTGAAAATCTAAATTTTGAAAAGGGCGAACTATGTAGGGAGGATTAGTAATTTTACTCCAATTTTCATTCTCAAGACACTAGATTAATATGTGATAAGTCGTATTCTAAGCCTTGGTTACTGGTCAGTATGTCGTGATTTACATGTATTATCCGCAAAGAAGTTGCTTAAGTGTGCAGGATAAAGGGGTCCAAGTCAGTAGGAGACGGTTCAGACAACTCAGGTGTAAAGAGCGCTAGAAGGGTGCAATACTGACCAGGATGCATGCCAGAGAGAAGGCTCGAGATGGAGAAGAAGGATTGTTGGGATGATCAACCGTAAACAAGGGCAAGAGAGTCATTTCGCGAAGGAAGTCTACCCTAAAAGTAAGGGCAAGCCTCCCTATAAAAGAAGCCACTTGGAGAGAGAGAAGGAGTTCTTAGTTCTCATTCGGCCACTACACTTAGCTAGAATTCTCTCATGGTTACCTGAAGTTCTAGACGTCCACCAGAGAATCATCATTCACCGTTCCAGCCAGTTCATCTTGTAGTAGTAGCAGTTTCATCGCCCGAAGTGGTAAAAATAATCTTTAGTCGCTTTTTTAGTTTAATCTTTACTTGTTTTCTTTGTTGGATCTGTTGCAAACTTAAATCTTGTTGCCTTTTGAAGTAATTTCGTTAAGATCCAAACGTTTTAGTTATGAAGTTTGTTTTACGCATCTCTCTTTGGTTTGAATCTGCTTCATTCTGCCTAAGAAAGTTAGATCTAGTTATCACGTTTATTTTCTAAGTGTTTATGCATGTCTTTGTTTGAGTAAGCTAGATCCGGATTTGTTAACTAGAATTTCAAGTTCTTTGTTTAGGTTTAATGTTTTGTGCATGAGTTTTTCGTCCTGCGTTGCTGTTGCCACCTTGCATGTTAGTCAGTAGGAGTAATCTCGGATTATTAGTCGTTAATCTTCAAGTTTAAGCCTTTTAATTTATGAATCTTATGTTTGAAGTTGTGAATCTGAGTTCATCCACGGAGTTTATGTTCATGTAATTTTTGTGCATACTTGTTGAATAAGAAAACATCACAATCCACATTTTCTAGGACCACTTTTGCTTTTTAGTTACTTTTTGCTTTTGTCCTTTACTTTAAGTTCGTACCCTCCACACCTGTCAGAGTGCCACTCAGCCACCACATATCCCCTGTTGTTTTAAATTTCCTTATTTAGTAACTGTCTACTTTTCACATGTCTCTGAGACACCTTGTCCCCTATTTTCACGTACACAACCACATGTCGGTCACTTTCACGCCACCCAGTCAGTAGAGTACCATCTTTAATTTTACGCCTAGGTAGAACTCAACCCCAAAGCGTGGTAGCTAACCAAAACCTTCCATATTATCACCACAATTATCCGAACGTGTCCATCTCTGTGGGATTCGACCCTTACCTCCACTATACTAGCCAGTAGAAGTGGGTTGAGGAATTTATTTGATACCAGATTCCGGTTGTCGTGCCAACGACTCAGCTTGGTTGGGATTTTCTCCTGATCAGTTGGACGCACCCTTAAATTAACACAGCACCGAAAACTTGAGACTATCAATATCATTCAACCTTCAAGCATAATAAGATTTCATATATTAACCAAACCATATTAACCTTCAAGCATACTCGAAATCCCATCATTTATTCTTATCATCCATATCACTTGAACAATTATCTAGCGGTTAATCAACACCCGTAGAATGGTCTCTTGTACTGGAATCAACTCGAACTTGCATTAGTTGTTATTCTCGTTTGTTTGTGAATTAAAATGCGCATGATCGCGATGATAATGAAGAAGACGCTTAATAGTTTTACTAAATGCGGTATAAAAATTTATGAGCTCTTTTAACACAACTTGAATAGCGAGAATACAACAAAAAGATGAGACGTGCTCCGAGTCTCGGTGGGTGTGCACAATCGTAAAGGTGTCGGGTTGATGGTTGGCACCGACATCGAGCCGCGCAGCCCCGAGCTCGCACACCTCCACCTTCATTTCGTGCTTCTATTGATCACTACACCGTGTACATCTGAAACATACAAAAGAAAAATAGATATTAGTCGCATCACCATCACATCTTTCAAATCAAGACAAGACTTTTGAAAAAATCATATCAAAGCAAGGTTCCCAAATGACGGCACACGGATTTCAAACGACAGCCGTACTTGTTAGCCATCATTTTAAGGGACGAGATGTAAGATTCTTTCCTGTTATGGTATAGTGAATGATTGAGATGACAACTTGCCTTATTTGACAAAAAGTCCATATTCTCCTCCATGTATCAAGCTTTTGACCATGTTTTTCTAAGCACCATTTCCTCTATAAAGACTACACCACTCAATCTTCTACTTCTCTTGTTCCTCTGCAAAATCTCCAACACATTCATTCCATCTAAGAAGAGAGAAAGTAACATTCAAATAGTAAGTTCAAGTAGAAGATGGAGAGGATAGTAAAAGGAACAACAAGATCAAGCTCTCTCTCACCCATTACCCCTTTACTCCACTCTTTATCGAAGAAGGTAAATGCTCTTGAAACCAAGCTTTATTCATAGCTCATTCATATATTTTTTTGGAACATGATAGAAGAAATAGCATGCTCAGCATAGTACCATGAACTTAGGTATCTCAACGCATTTTCTATTGCAACAACTAAGCATGCAAAAAGTTAGAGTGAACCAAGCTCACGTTCAAATCCTCAAAACTCAAGCGAGTAGTAAAATCCTTTTTTGCGATAACCATGAAAGCAATAATCTTAAATCGAGCACGAGATGGAAATGAGGACTTAGCTTTTAAGAATACATCTATGAACACCGAGATACCAAAGGGCACCGCTGCTGCCTCGCTTGGAGCAGTCCGTCGTTGCCGCCGCTGCTCTGTTGTGTTTTGCAGTGACACGTTGCTGTCATGAGGCGGCAGCCATTGCTGCTACACCTCGGCAGCCATTCACGCCGTACTGATACGCTCGGATTGTGCACTGTTTTAAGGCCTCTATTTGGTCTGTTTTTAATGACAAAATCACAATTCATGTCCATATTTAACACATTTTCTCTATTCTGGTATTTTGACGTGTTTTGTGAGATTTGTGCATATTTGAGCCTAAAAAGATAGCAAAAAGTTGAAGTTGGAAATTTGGAGGTTTCAGATGCCCAGCGGTCCGCTGCGACTGCTAAGCCAGTAGCGGTCCGCTCCAGAGAAAGTTGTGCTGAAACAAAGAACACGTCCAGCAACCGCTGGGGAGTGCACAGCGACCGCTCGAAGAGTTTTCGAAACTACGAGATTATTCACAGCGCCCGCTATCCAAGAGGCAGAGGCTACGGATCAATGTGCAGTAACTGCTGGCCAAGGTGCAGCGGACCGCAAGCGAAAATGCGGCGCACGAATTTGACCTACTTTCTCCCCAAGATTTACCAAACTTAGCTACTTTTTACCTTATTTCATGTTTCTTGATTTTTCCTCTATAAATACCCCCTCAAACCTCTTCATTATAATCTTCTTTTGGCCATATAATTCTAGAGCATAAAATTGAGAGAGTTCTTCATTGTGCAAGAGGTTGAAGAAGGAATCAAGAGAAAATCAAGGCTACAAGGATTCAACCTTTGGGTTTTATTGCTTTAGTTCTTATGTTCATTTTGTTTTCCTTTCATTCTATGTTTTTAGCTTATTGAATTATGTGTAACTAAATTCATAGGATTCTAGGGATATGTTAGTAACGACTTTGGTTATACAATTCCGTTTTCTATTTAATATCCGTTTTGTTTTTACTTCCTTTCTTCCCTAAGTTGTTCTGTAATACTTCACGTTTGAGTGACACATTCGGTGATGATTTAATATAAATTGCTACATAATCGTGAGAGGAGGTTGGCGAGTTAGATCCACTTAGTAGACACTACAATTAGTTTCCCTTAAAACAACACTGTTAATTGAGAGTAGGGACTTTATAAGGGTCTTATGAGCTTTTAGGAGTTACGGATCTAGGATTGACAACCCTAGTGTTAGTAATCTAGTCTTGTACCGCATGGGCAAAACTTATGTGACTCGTTCTATCGAAGTATAAACTGTGCTAGGATATTGTAGTTGGAAATTGTATAATCATAACTGTTGAACGCACATCCCTAGAATTCTCTTATCTCTCATACTTTTACGTCTTTAATCATTTGCAATTAGTTGTTTACTTGCTTTCAAACTGTTTTTAGTTTTCAAAATCTCCAAAATTCTCGGTTTTCCAAACAGTGAACTAAGCTTAGTAGAAGGTAGTCAGTCTGTGACTTTATTCCTCGTGTTCAATATCCGGTACTGACATTTAGCTATACTATATATATTATGCATACTTGTAGGTTTATTTAGTGCTAATAAAAAGTGCATGACGTACCCCTATCACCGCTGCCCAATATCCGTCGTGTCAACGGCGGCTGGTCTCGCGCACGTCGGCAAGCCTGACGGCACCCCAAAACTGGTTTTGACCAAGGAAGAAGAGAAATGTGAGTGTGTGTGTGTATAGCATATACATGTGTTGTGACTTGTGCGTGTTAGGATCATCGACTGCAACATTAGTTTGATATTGTCTGTTTTGGGTCAAGCCCGCACGGATTTGTTTTTGGGTCACTCCCAAAAGGCCTCAAACTAATTGGAGTTGGACAGGAATTATATACACCTTCCAACTTCCCTCACTCATCCGATGTGGGATGGGTTTGTAACCCAACAAACCTCCCCTCATCCGATGTGGGATGGGTTTGTAACTCAACAAACCTCCCCTCAAACGGAGACCACATCGGAAACGCAGTCGACACAAACATGGGTCGTTCCAACCCTGGCCCCTAGGTCATCCAGGGTCCGACTCTAACCCGAGTCTTTCAAGACCCGACCCTTACCGGGGCTCATCCAGGCCCGACCCAAAGCCACCTGGGCTCTGATACCACTTGTTAGGATCGTCGATTGCAACATTAGTTTGATATTGTCCGCTTTGGGTCAAGCCCGCACGGATTTGTTTTTGGGTCACTCCCAAAAGGCCTCAAACTAATTGGGGTTGGACAGGAATTATATACACCTTCCAACTTCCCTCACTCATCCGATGTGGGATGGGTTTGTAACCCAACAGTGCGTGTGCAACAAAAACAAGGAAGATGAAGAGAGTGAGAAGAGAAGAGAGAGAACCGAGGGAAGAGGGTGTTTGACTTGAGAAAGGTGGATGAAGAAGAAAGAGGCGGCCCCCTCTTGACTTCAAAATATGATTTTTGTATGTGTGCTGTTTTTTAGAAAGAAAGAAAAGATGTTGTGGGCCTTTATTTTTTTTTTTTGTCTTGGTCTCACATAAATTAATGGATGGAAGTAAGAGAACAATTGTTTCCTGATCAATCCATGAATTTAACTAATCACCTAATTAATTAATTTCAAGTAACTGAACCTTCAAATTCAAGTAAGCACTAAAGTCCTGGATCAAGAAATTAAACCCCCTGATTTAATCATCACGAAGAATTAAAGTCGTTTGAGTAAGATAAGAACATAGGACGCACATCCCCATTAGGATCATTGCATATCATTCTTTACGAATGTTCTTTAACTAATTAGATTGTAAATTTCTTTCAAAAAGGAATTTGGGAGGAGTTTAATTTTGGAAGTGGATCTTTGCTTAGAGATAATTATTTTGGAAGCATCGAGGTGGGCTTTCTAACTAATGTATTAATGTGGCTTTGTGAATTATGTTTCAAGTCTATTTTTTCAGTGAAGCATTGAGGTGGGCTTTCCTATCCTACATTATTATGTGGATAAAATTATTAAATGCTATGAATGATTTATGAAGTGATGTTTATTTAAAATCGCACTTTCATTTCTTTCAAAGGATTGTCAATGCCATAATATTTTTGTTTTATCGAGATGCCTATGTGTTTGGCTATGCCAAAATGAATAAATGGAATGATTACGAACCCCAATAGCACTGGAAATCCTATTCGAGTAGTGTGCACAAAGGAATGGACCGTGTGTCATCAAGAGGGTTGGCCGGTCAATGTGTCGTGGAAGGTGACCACCTTCCCATCACTAAAGGAATGCGCAGATATGTCAGATTGATAGAAAGAACTTAGACTGCAGTTGAACTTTAAGCTCACTGAGAACTTAGTAAAGCTCGGGCCTTTTAAGATAAAGGGTTCACTGTGATGGCATGACAATAATCTTTCATGTATATATGTATCTTTTGGAAAAGTGTTCACTGAGTACGCTCGTACTCAACCCTGCATGTATTTCTAAATGTGCAGGTTGAGCCGTGGATGAAGTGGTGCTGAGTGAGATTTGTGATTTATGTATCTCTGTAGGACCCTCGGAGGCATATGTCTCCATGCATTCACCATGCATATTGTCGCGTTCAAACCTTCTTCCGCTGTGCATTTTATCTTTTTCTTGTGATAGACTTGGTTGATGTCTGGTTTCCTTCTTCTTCTTTTTCCCTCTTATTCCTCACCCATAGTCATCATGGCTTTCGAGCTTTGTTTATCATTAGCAAAGTGATATCGTGACACCGTCATACCTTAACAACTTCGTCTTCGACCATTACATATACATAAATAGGGTCGGCGCCAGTGGAAATTAGTTTCACGGGTTGAATGAGATTCTCATCGCAGATGTTAGTTTTCTACCATATCACATGTAGCATCTACAAAAGTAATTACTAAGGATATAATCAAATGATGCAAGTTTGATTAGCTATGGTTACGTTGTTATGAGATTCTAAAGAAAAAAAGTGATAATTATGTGAATGGTGGATGTTATTACATGAAATCTTGAAACAAAATATTGCATTATTTGGACATACGGTATCTATCGCTCATGGGCATGCAGCCGTTTACCTCAGAACGCATCACCTTGAATTTGCCTCTTCCGTGATAAGTGAAGACTACGGTATCGCTTCTCTCTATCTGATTATGTTGGAGGAAAATGTTATACTTTCTTTCGAAGTAACATCTTCCGACTATAGTCACTCTGACCGTCCATGGGGTTTTGTGTGGCATTTCCAGCTCGCACTCGATAGGCATGTCCGTTATTATGTAGCAGAATCCATCCATCAGGTATCTGCTGCAGATGTTATTATGGAAAATAGTTTAAAAAATCGGGATTCAGAGGTTAGGTTGATTGTATAGATTGTTAAGGAAAAATAAAAACAAAATTAGTAGGTGAGATGGAAAGTACCCAACGTTTGAAAAAATTATCTGGTTTCGGAGATGGGCAAAATGCGATGACTACATCGCTGCCAGTGTTTAACTGATTTTAATAATTGAAGTTTTTGTAACATAAATAATAAACAATCGCTAAAGCTGAAATGGACTTACGAATGGAAGTTGACATGTGGGATGAGAGCTATGGGGTAAGTACCATAAAGAAGCTTCGGAGATAGGCAAAATGCGGGGACTACATCGCTGCCAATGTTTTACTTATTTTAATAATTGAAATTTTTGTAACATACATAATAAACAATCGCTAAAGCTGAAATGGACTTACGAATGGACGTTGACGGGTGGGATGAGAGCCATGGAATAAGCACTAAAAAGATGCTTCATGAGTGTCGTGGTGTAGCAAATGTGGGTGCTCAAACAAGTTGCAAATAATAGGCATATAAAGTCACGGAATCACAATAGCATGGCTTATATCTATCCAATGTACAAGAACAGTTCTTGCCCCGTGAATCGAATCGTTTGATCTAACTTGGCCATGCTCTCCTACAATATTCACGTCATATGGTAGTAGCTGTCACCATATAGACAAAAGATATGCAAAAGATGGGTTGTTAACTCAATTAGATCAGCATTCCCATATAGACAAAAGCTATGCAAAAGAACATATTTAACTCAATTAAATCAACTTGTCCATATTAACAAAAGCTATGTAAAAGGACTTAATTAAATCAACAAGCCCATGTAGACAAAAGCTATGAAAAAGATCAATTGTTAACTCAATTAAATCAGTATGCACATCAACCAGCTCCTAAGTCACGGGCATAGTGATACACTTACAAAAAAAAAAAGCAAAAACTTAGCTCATCAATCTCCTATCTTATTTACATTGTACCAAAAAGGCAATGCAATGCACTTTAGTTGGTTTCATGTGATCTGTATCATGATGATAGTCAAGGCACGCAAACTGCTCTCATGTACATTGTACTATGAAAAAAATAGATGCACTGCGACTGGTTGTGTGATCTTGGTTTGCTTCTATAAATCCTTCTTCTAGTATTCCATTCAACAACAACAAAAATGAATAGCAATATAGCATCCCAAGAAAGTTTCTTGTACAAAGGAAAATGGACAGGAGATGTGGAATCCATGTTGTTATCGTGATCACCCGAGCCAAAAAGAGGAAAGATGTAGTGGAACCGTAATACTGATACCTATTCTTGAGGAGGTTGTGGCTGTCATAGCCTCGGACACCGGTTTGTCATACATGTGGCGTGAGTTGTATTGAACGTTTTCAATTTTTTGAGGTTCGCTTCCAAATATTCAAGCTAATGACTGATACCACGAGGTTTACTGGAATGCGAATACCAACTTGGTTAATGCGCATGAACAGATTTGGAACATTTACAAGGTAAGTCCAGTAATTATTTTTCGTTTCCAAACATTTAAGCTAGTGGTTGACAAAATACATTGCTTGTTAGTAAGCTTGCTGGAGCATACCATGACAAAGGTGATCCAAAGGTCCATAAACTCGCTATACTTTTTGGTGTCAAAGAGCCGAATTCCAATGTAGTCGTCATGTCTGACAAGACCGTGCCGATTACGGGTGAAGAGTATGTTCCTAGTCGTAAGGTTGTTGACTATGAGCCATTGGAGCGGCAAGCGAATTCGTGTCCTCCCCGATTCTTCACAATCTAACCCACAAGAAGAAAATTATTTGTAGAAGAGCACCAAAATTTAGATAGTGAGTCCTGCAACGAAAGTGAGCATGCTTTTGTTGCTCCTCGACATGAGGGAGGTTTGAGGGGTCAGGCGCATCCTCTAGCCGTACAAATTTGCGTTCAAAACCTTTTAACCCCGTGGCCTCTCCTCGCGGCAGCTCATGCAGATCGAATGGCCAAAACCAATGGTGAAGAAACAACTTCAAGTAGAATGTTGCATTAATTTATGTAGCTTATCAAGAACTATCCTTAGTAGCTTTCGTTTATGAAAATGTGGTCTCTATTGTTGTGTCTAAGTATTGTATGTGTAATATGTAATTCGCTTATTGATTATACATGCTTTTTTGTTCAAGACACCACTTGTGGTGTCTTTGATTTGTATTTCAGATATTATATATGTAAGCTTCTAGTGATGTATTCTTCTATGATTTGTATGTAATAATATGGCATAATTTCTCTTTGATTGTGGTTACTAAAGTAGAAGATAAAAACTGAAATTGTTGATGCCAATAAAATTGCAGTTGAGTAATGAAATTGATGATTCCAATAAAAAAAATAACATGTATGAATGCAAAACAAAAACATTAAGCAAGGTGAGATGAACATAAATTGATATCCGCCAACATAAGTATACAATTGACACATTAGTTATGACAATATGAACATTAGGCGATCAACAACCACATTTCTTATTCATCTTTTAACTGCACTATTCATGATTCCACACTACTTTTTACTCCATTTCTTAATAAAAGGGTCAATATCTGCAACCCTCCATCTCTTAACCATCTCTTATTTTAACTATTCATAGATCCCACTATTTCAATTTAAAAATACAACTATTTAAAAAACATTTCACTAAAAAACTTAGACTAAAATTACAATCCTAAAATTTTTAAAAATTACATAATTAAAATTTTAAAAAATAAAAAAATAGTAGTAATTAAAATGAGTGAGAGAGAGTGTTTTTGGTGTAAAAAAATTTATGTGTTGAATAAAGTATTTATAAATGAGTTTGGAATAAATCGAAGGAGAAAAATAAAAAAAAAATATTTTGGAAAAAGCATTGATAAAACGGTAATATTTGGGACATTGGAAAACTTTTATTAATTTTTTTATTTTTTGACTTTTTTTCGATTAGTTTTTTAAAATAATTAATTTTTTACTGCTCGAGGGACCGTGAGTGGGTATCACGCAATGTTTTAAAAACCGGACCGGTCAGTGAACCGGCAAGGCTACTGGGTTCACGGTTCAACCGGTCCGACCGGTTCAATCACTGGTCGAACCGTTTTACTGTTACAAATTATATATAATATATAAAATATATTCAATTTAAATGAATGGTAAAATTTATCAAATTTTTTATTAATAAATATAATTAAATGTACAAATTACTACAAGTTAGTGTGGATAAAATTTTTATTATTTTAGATATAAAAAAAGATAATTCATAATAATTCAAAAAAATTATATGACAAAATATATAAATAAATATGAATTATTAATTAGTTTTGATGAAAATATACTATATAGTAAATAATTTATTATAAACCTTAGGTATAACTACTTATATTTACATAAGTACCTATATTATACAAATGATAGTTAATTTTAGTAAAAAGGAGTGAATTTTAGATGATAAATATATTATCATATTAATACCTACTCAATAGAATATAAATTTAAATTTGAATGATTAGTTTGAGTAAATTAAAAAAAATATTTTAATATAATTATAATAACCAAGGATCATGAGTTCGAATCCCACCAAAAGCACTTATTTTATAAAATTGTAAACAATGAAGAAAATCGGTTTCCGGTTCCCGGCTAAACCGGTTCGATCGGCTGGTTTCGGCAATTTGTAGCGGCCCAACATGCTGGTGGCTTTATAGAGGGACCGGACTACTCATCGGTTTGCAGTCGAATCGGCCGGTCCAGCCGGTTTTTAAAATACTGGTATCACGGGTGAACTACAGCGTGCCACGCAGTCGAGACGAGATGGAGATGGCTACAAGCTGAGTTGTAGATGGCCTAATTACTGCTCTAATATTCCTCATTATTATTAATTTAGTCAAAACTGGGAAGTTGCAGAAAAACGACCAAGACTAGAGAGTAAGATGGAGAGTAGAGAGACCATTCGAGCATTTTGATCAATTGCTTTCACTCACAAATCCAGAGCACCTATTCAACGTGTCCATGGATTAGGGTTTTTCTTCTCCACATTCAAATTTCCCAACCAAGAGTTTATTCAGTTACATCGCGATGGAGTCGAAGCTCTCGCTGCTGCTCTCTTTACTCTGCTTTATCACTTGCTTTCACACGTCTTTCTCAGGTTAGATATCGCACACGTCTTTTACTACCTCATTCCTTCCTCCCTCTCCTTTTTCTTTTAAATTATTTCGTTTTCTTATTTTTCATAAATCATGGCGGATAGGGTTTTGAGTCAATTCAAATTTGAAGGGTTAGGTCTTTATTTGGTGAGTTAAGCAATGCAGCAGCCATTTTACGCTTTGGGTTGCTGGTTGTGGTTGCATTTGATCGGCGAGATGCTTGTAAAAGTTAGGATTTTATATGTGAAAATAGACGATATAGATATTGAATTCGAATTTCTTATTAAATTCGATTAAAGTGAGAGATCATTGGATGAATGCATCTAAAAAGTAGAGTTATCAGAATACAATCGATATACCTTATCAAAGCTAGTTATTGAAATGGTTGCCAGTTGGTTAAAAGAGAGATTTCGAGCAAGTAAGAGCTGAGAGAATTTGCTGGGTAGAGATCAATTTTTGTTGGGATATTTTGTTGGTTTCTGATTATAATGAATAATCACGCAATGTAATAACTATTTCATTTGACTCTATACCAAAAGAAATGCGAGGCTATATGCTAATTAGGGAAAACTTCAATTTGATTCTAGTTCTGTTTGGGAAGCTATGATTGTGGCTTGCATGGCATTCTTTATTCTAGTAAGCTGTTATTTGTAGTGTGACATCATCGTTGATCTAAAATTATGTCCTGCATATGTTTCAGTGTGTGACGACTTCTTCATGTGTTGATTGATCGTTATGTCTTTTATGAAGTTCAACTAATGTATTTTAATTGCTGTGTGGTAGTTCTCAGCTTCTTGCACTTGTTCACGAGGAAAAGCCTCATATAGAATGTTTTTTTTTTCAGTTAAATTGAATCCATTCTCTTCTTTATGGGGTATGAATTGCAGTTGTTCCCTAAACCCAGAATTGTTAAGAGATGCCTAGTTTACCTTTACCATGAACCTTATGTTTTTAGATTAAATGATTATCTAGCTGCATGTAGTTATATAGTTTACCACTAATATATCATTATATCTAGCTGCATGTAATGTTTATGTCCAAATGACTATTGTGGGTTCTTTGGAGTGCAAGTCTACAATTATTCAGAACCATACAGATTTTCCCCTATTCCTAAAATATATTCATCCATGAGATGCATGCATATTTAATAGGATGGGAATGGTTATACTTTTTGAGCAGTATCATGTGTAATAAAACTGCAAACCAGGCCAAGACTTTTGAGCCTTTTCCCCCCCTTATTTTTGCACAGGAAGATGGCTTTGTTTCTTTCTCTTTTTTCAAAATGTTTTTACTTTTTTGCATCTAAATCTCAATGATGTACAGCTTCAGGAGAGACAAACCCATTTAAGTCAGTTCCTGATCTTGAAAAGTCAATGTACAAAGATATTGAGGGATTCCCCTGTGTCCGTCTACTCAACCTTACAGGGGAAATTGGTTGCTCAAGTTGGTACTTCTGTCAAATCACTCATGATAAATGTATCTAACATAGTATTTAACTCATTTGCTAATCGGATGTTGCATTTTTTAGATCCTGGACGTGAGAAAGTTGTTGCTCCGATTGTTAGATTTAAGAGTTCAAAGGAGTTGACTGAATCAGCTGCAATCTTGGTTTCGGTAGATGAATTTGAAAGCGTGTTGTCAAGGCATGTAATAGTTTCCTTCTTTGTCATGCCTGACATTTCTCAATTGTTACACAATGATATGTTTCTTGCAATTTGGTTTATGGAAATATCTTTTCTAGGAAAAGTATTGGGATATGTAATCCATGTCAAGTGATCTGATGACTTAAATCTTGAAAGAAAGAATGCAAAGGGAAAATGATGAAATCCAAACACAGGGCTAATTTTACTTTCTTTATAGCTATTGGTACGGTTGAACACATTTTATCTATCATAGTACTTGTGACTGGCTCAAATATTGTTCACCTCTTTCTTATTCTTACACAAAGTCTGACTTTAGTACACTTGATTTTTCGCTCTTCATGAATCTCTCGGCACACAAACTGTGATCGTGAGATCAAGCTTGTTTTGTGCATGTAACATGTGTGTGTTATTTGGGGTTTATATAACTTTTTCGCTTTATTAGTTTGGCAAATGCCGAGAATCCATCATTCTAGTTGATTTTATTTGTTTCTTCTATTCCAGAGTGTCAAAAGATTCAGATTTTGCTAGCAAAGTGGCTGGTATATTTGTTGAATCAAGAAGTCAAGTTCAAAATGGCCTAGATGGTAACTGGATCCATCAATCTTATTTATTGTGGGGCAGGTTAAATAAGTCATTGATACTATAACCTATCATATTTTCCTTTCAGGATTTTCTCCAGATGTGAAATTTCCACAGGCGGAATTCGCTCCATATACAAGCAACAATTTTCAGTGGAATCCAGCTGTATGTAGTGAAAATTAATGTCACCTCATATTGACTTGTCTTGAATAATTCATTTGTTTCCAAAAGTGTTAGGAATTAGGAAAATGCATCTTCTATGGTATTCCTTAAAAAGAATTAAAGTTTACAATTACAATTTTAGAAAGTGGAATAGAGGGCTTTAGAAACTAGATATAAACTGCACTTGCTTGATCATGCTTTGGGAAGGACTATAACCTAAGCTCGGAAGATGCAGATAGGGTTGTGTTTGACTAATTGCGTGTTAGTTGATTCTTGTTTGTTGTGGCTGTGATCAGACTTTCTGAATTTCTCTTTTCAATTAGTACCTTTGGACCACCCTGCTTCGCATTAAGTGCCAAATTTTCTATGTGTACAACAAAAGATACTGCAATTCAGATCAAAATCCACTCAATACATTTTCTTGTGTGATAGACTATATTCTTGTGGACTTCATAAATTATTGACTTGGCATGTTCATACTTTAGGAAATATCTGGCGAAAAGTTTCTGTGAGTGTGAGGTGAACTCTTGTGGGTAATAGTTAAGTAGGCAGTAGGGAGACGCTTTCATTGTCTCCAAGTAACTCTTCTGGGTAAATTAGCTTTTAATTTAGTGTACTATACATGGACCACCATCCATTTGCTGCCCCATGGGCCCACATCTTCGGTGGTACCCGTTTGGTCACAGCTTCGGGTAGCCCCTTTCTGTAGGCTGTCCGGATCCATGTTCACCACACTAAATTGTAAGAATATAAGCTAGGTAGCCCCAATTTAACCCAAAACCATGGTCACAGGTAAAGGATTGACTGCCACTTATATGATATTCCACACTTTCATATGGAACCGATGTGAGATTCGTATCAAATTTGGTTGCGCCAGAACCATTGTAGGAAATATGAAGGAACTAATTTGAAACTGATTAAATTCAGATCAGAACAATTGTTACTGCAGTTGAACACATAGCAAACCTTAGGCTGCAGTCTTCTCCCTCCATGATTTCCTCATGTTTATTTCTTTTAAACTAATTAACACTGTTGCGCCTCAGCAGGGATCTGGAATCATGTGGAAAGCTTATAATTTTCCAGTGTTTTTGCTCTCTGAGACCAGCACATCGATCGTGCAACAGGTAGTTGGGATTCAAAAGGAATATATTCTTACCACACTTTTGTTCAGTAAAAAAGTTTATCCCCTCCTACAGATGCAGGAAAAGCAAAAACCTTACTATAAAAATAAAATCATATCTGGTTACTTTTCACTGGTGTCATATATTTATGCATTATTCACTTTTCTAGACTCTTTTTGCCACCCTTTTGTGATAAATAACCATTTGTCTCATCATGGATGCATTAGTTTATAACTTTGTAAAGATGATATGTCTTAAGATAACTATTTTTGCCCCTATTTGTTGAAGTTGAAACTTGAATGCTGTGCTTCTGCAATCTGCACTTAGATCACATTAATTTTTTGCCTTTCATTTCATACTTAAGTTTCTGTAAAACGAAATTTCTTGCATATGCAGGCTGCCAGAGCGAGTGAGAACAGTAAAATGTCATATACTAAAGTTGTTTCTGAATTTGATCTAGTTATGCAGGTATGTAGTTGTGCAAGAAAGTTAATCAATTTCTTCATATTATAATACACTGCTCACAAGGTGAATATGCGTACTAATTATCATTTCAAGCAGACTACAAAATCTGGTACACATGATTCAGACTCTTGTCTGAAAGAAGGAACTTGTCTTCCTCTAGGTGGATACAGGTAAGTCAGATAGATCCTAGTTCAATTTCTTGCAAAGATTTTTTCTAGAGCAAGAAAATGTGATTACGTTTGATTCATCCGTTACGACTCTCACAAAAATGCCTAATTGAAATTTTATTACTGGTTATTTGATGATCATAATCCGGGATCGGCTTTACAATTTATCATTTACGACTACTACAGACATCATTTTCTATTTCATTTCTGTAGAACACTGTTTTCAGCTAGAATGTTTATGTTTCATACACCTCCGTCCCCAAAAAATAGTCCCTTTTTGCCATTTTGGTCCATCTCACAAAATTAGTCGTCTATTTTTGGAAAGTTTTCACCACATTTTACACAGCTAATGATGTGGGTCCCGCTATCCACCAACACTTCTTTAACTTCTTCTCTTTCTCTCTCATACTTTGCCAATTTCGCACTAAAATGCATGCCTTCCCCGAAGTTTCTATTTTTAGGGGACAGAAGGAGTATGTTTTATTGATATGGGTACTAGTTGGGCTTATAAGTTGGTATATGAAAAGGTTCTATCAGACGCTTCTAAGATCTTTATTTACTTAATGAGTGTTCCCACTAGCAAGTGCTCCAGAAAGATTCTCTTCAGCAACACATTAAATCTGAGAATAGAACTAGCTACTTAGTAGTAATACTGAACAACTTGAAGCTTGAAGTTAGTGTTTGGACTTATGAATATGTTGGGCAGTAATCTCATTGCTAAGAATGTACTTCTGATTAGTGTGTCTCATTTGACGTGGGATATGATTATTGCACTGCATGAGTAACACTGAAGTAACATAGTAATGAAATCACCATTTACTGGCTTTGGTATAAATTTTTGCATAGTAAATTCTCCAGTTTAACCTTTTTAACTAGTTTGATTATGTGCTGATACTACTGAGGAACTTCCGACTTACCTGGATGTGGAATAATAGTTTGACATGCCTGCAGTTCTCTGTCTCAGTATTGAATGACTGGTATTTTGATTATTTTCAACCTTGGTCCCATTGGATCAAATCTTAATTCTGGCAATTCGTACCTGCTTTCTAAGTGGTGTTTTGTGCTTCTTAGTTCAAGATGTATTAGATGGAACTTTTAATGAATAACAGTAGTTTACTCTTTTTATTTTTTATTTTACCCTGAGTTAATGAACTGTCACTTAAGAGTAAAGGCCCATTTAAGGCATATCTTAGCTTTTGACCTCTGTTTGTTTAATTTGAAGGGCAGTGTCTGGTCAGCGCTTCCACCAATTAGTTTATCTTCTTCACCTAAGCCAAAACCAATTGTCTTGGCGATAACATCCATGGATTCTGCGTCTTTTTTCCGTGATAAAAGCCTTGGAGCAGAGTCCCCTATATCTGTAAGTTGCATTCATATGTTTACGCTACTTTGAACGAAGTGAATCGCTCAATATATATATTTGTTCTTTATAAATGGGCAGGGGTTAATTGCAATGCTTGCTGTAGTTGATGCCCTTTCAAATGTTGATGGACTGACAGAACTTAATAAGCAGGTTAGTCTCTCTCTAATCATTTAGCGCTTGCAGATAAAGTTCACAAGTCCATTTCCTGCTAGTAGTTTCATCTTTAAGCCGATGTTGATCTTAATTTTATACTCTAGTCCATTTCCTGCCAGTAGTTTCATTTAAAAGTTGAAACTCCTTATTACTTAGTCATAGGTACCTGTGTGTTTCCTATCCCAAAATAATAAAAATAACATATGAGACCTGTTTTTGTTCTATTTCTCTATCTAACAACACAAGTAACTTTCCCTTCTCATGCAGTTTGGATGTGATATTGTGATATTTTTTACATTTCTATGCTGTATAATGAATTTCTCTCTTGTTTATATGCTTCAGCTTGTCTTTTTGGTTCTCACTGGTGAAGCCTGGGGCTACCTAGGTAGCCGGAGATTTTTCGAAGAATTTGATCAACAATCAGATGCCATTAAAGGACTCAACTTGACAGCAATTGAAATGGTATATCACCTGAACCATACATGGGATAGGAATATAAAATGTTGAGATGTAGTTTGACTTCTTACATTTGCTCATGAAATAGACACTAGGGGTAAGTCTAATGTTGAATTACCTGACTTGCTAATACAAGATATTATGCCATATAGTAGTACACAAATTATTTGCTCCTGCGATTATCATTTTAACATTTGTTATGTCACAGCTATGTAAAGTCTTCTAGTGAAAAATCCTGTATAGCATGATGCTTGATAGATTAATGAAATTTTGAGGTTTAATTATTTTTATTGAATACTACCTCCGTTTCCTAAAAATAGAAACTCTTTCCTTTTTGGTCCGTTTCCTAAAAATAGAAACTTCTGATTTTAGGAAATGGACCCCACAATCCACTAACACTAATTCCATTACTTTTTCTCTTCCTCTCTCTTATTAAAACCCGTGTCATTTCCAAAGTTCCTATTTTTAGGAAACCGAGGGAGTACTATTTTGGTTCTCATTTGTGATTAATTTAAATTTTAAGTTGAGCTGATGGTCCATTGTATGTAATCCTCGTCCATGCTTGGCCTTGAGCTGAAAACATAAGGCATACTATTAACTTTACTGCTTTAGGGCTTTATTATAGTGGAAATCTTCAGATATCTATTGGAATGAGGTCCTGGGAAACAAGTCATGGATGTTCTTTGCACTATTCAAGATGAGAAACTGTGATGCACACAGCTGAAATATATTTGTTAGCATAGTACTTAAAATGATTTTAATAGTGTATATGTTTATTGTAGGTGATGGAAATTGGATCTGTTGGAATGTCCTTTTCTCAAGGCACAAAAACATTTTTTGCTCATACTGCAGGGGTAAGGCACTGTTTAGACTAGGGCCATAACCTAGTTGTACGGTACTAGTGCTCTGGATTTTTTAATTTCCAATGTTTCTGGGTTTCTATTTTAATTTTCCATGGTGCATTAATGCTTAAAATTTGATCAAGTGTATTCTACAAATTTGCAGGATACAACCTCTGTGAATGAAACATTAAGCGCACTATACAGTGCACAAGATTCCATGTCTGAAAATGTGATGGTAAGGAAAGCCAGCACATCAAACCCTGGGGTGCCTCCTTCGTCATTGATGACATTTCTGACAAAGGTCAGGACTGAAACCTTTACAAGATTTGATTTATCTAGCCTTACCATGTGCGTTTCCTAGCGATCAATCTGTATGTGATGTATGTGGCAAATAGACCAAAAGAGGGAGATTAGTGAGCAAATAAGTTGATTAAAGTATTAAACTAATATATAAGGAAAGAAAAGCCAGATGCTCATATTAATTCTCTATTATTTTCTATCAGTTTTGGTTAGTAATATTGGCCCCTCAAAGTGCTAGGCTAACAAACAAGAAATGCTAGTTTATGGTTGGGAGGAATGTATAACTCATAACCTTTCTAATAAGATTATTTTCTAATAACGTAACCACAGATTAAAACTATCAAATGTAGTAGTTCCAAAAATGTGGAAACAGTGGGTTATGGGTATCACATGTTTATAAGAGAATGCTATTTTGTTTCATATCATGTTTCATGGGATGGGTTATTCATCAAAAGTAGAGTTATAAGTTATAAATAGAACTTGTGCTTCATTTCATTATTTATATCTTTATTTGGTACTCTACTAAAATGGCAAAGGTATATCTCAAGAATTTATAGTTTATAGTCTTGTTTAATGTAATTCTCAAACCAATTATGTGTCATATGATTGAATGAAAAGATTTTGTGTTATTTACTTACGGTTTTCTGCTGAATTTTATAACTTAATTGGATCTAATTTGCAGAAACCAGAGATTTCTGGGGTTGTCTTGGAAGACTTTGATTCTACTTTTAGCAACAAGTTCTACCACAGTCATCTAGATGGACTATGTTAGTAAAACTGACTTCTTTAATTGTTCCATTTTCCTTTGTTGACTTGTTCTCACCTCCCGTGTGCATGTAATGTGACTGGAGTTTGAGTTATCTCTATTTCTTATCTGCTAAAAAGTGGATATGTTGGTTTCTTGCAGCAAATATAAATTCTTCATCTATAGTAGCAGCTGCTTCCCTTGTTGCTCGGACTCTATACATCCAAGCTGGTGGCAGTGACCCTTTGGCTTTGAACAGTATAAATATCAATGCATCTTTGGTGGAGGAACTTCTCGGTTGCCTGTTAGATTGTGAACCTGGGTTATCATGTGAGTTGGTGCAGCGCTACATTTCTCCCTCGACAACTTGTCCAAACCATTATGTAGGTGTCATATTGGGAGAACCATCTACTGCACGTTATCCCATTTATGCTGGGGATATTTCAAGGTTTGTATGGAACTTTTTGGCTGACAAGACTGCTCTCCCATCTACGAATGCAAGCTCTTCGTGCCCGAAACATTGCAATGGTGACAATGAACTATGCATCAGACAAGAGGCTGTTGAGAAAGGGGTCTGTGTCATTTCATCAACCAGGTAATTTTCCCTCCAGCAACCTTTGTTTGATGGTATGAATGAGCTCTATAACTTGTCCTAGTTTGTTCTTCAATTGACATGAGTTTCCTCATTCGACCATTCATGTTTGTAACTTTGTACCACAGGTATGTTCCTGCTTACTCAACTCGTTTAAAGTACGAACCTGAAGGCTGGAAAGTGCTAGCTAGCAACTCATCAGACATGATGGGCATCAAGGATCCTGTTTGGACGGAGAGCAATTGGGATATGATACAGGTAAGGGTTTACACAGTCCAAGATGGTGCATATGACCGTGTAATTCTACTGATAGGTATCGTC
This sequence comes from Salvia hispanica, assembly GCF_023119035.1. NCBI lineage: Eukaryota > Viridiplantae > Streptophyta > Magnoliopsida > Lamiales > Lamiaceae > Salvia > Salvia hispanica. Next base: position 40,363,996 of record NC_062965.1, read on the forward strand.
GTCACTCTTTTGGCTTACCTTCTAATAGTAGTAGGTAGAACTCTTGTTAGAAAGGCGTTGAAGAGGGACTGACTTGCTATTTTTGGAAGCCAAATTTTACGAATAGCTTCTGACTATTTTGAACCCCTCTATGTTTTCTTCTCCATCCCCCTCCTCTGTTCTGCCCATGGACTCATCGTAATCTCTTCCAGACCTTAGAGTAATCTTGCTAATATTTGCCTTGTCTGGCATTTTCGGGTGGAAGGTGGAAAAAATCTCTTGATTCTGTAGCTGCAGCTTTTTGTGCAATATGTGGAATTCGCATTTTTTGTAAAGACTTTGAATTATTAGTATATACGGGAGATCTATGATATTAGTGGCACTATTACATTTGAGATATGAAGGATGGAATTATATGATGTTCAGTGGATTTTGATCAATGCTAATTTAGAAGTCTAGTTTGTGTATATACTCATTGTGTACCATTACATGGTCGCAATTGAAAATTGACAATATATCCCTGTCGATTATTATTATTAACTTATGATTCTATGCTAAACTCAGATAGTCTATATATATATATATAAGGGCAGGTTAATTGTCATGATTACTATGCAATGACTAATTTTATCTTTTTTTACTTGCATTTTTCTTAAGAACTCGGCCGTAAAAATGTATCTTAGCCCGACTAGATTTTATCTCATAATTAACCATCTAACCTCCATCCCATATTGTGATTTATCCTGACTAAAATTTAATGATGATATTTTTTTTATTATTATTATTTTGAATAGTAATTGTCATTGGTTATTAAATTGTACTGTGCAAACAATTCATTGAATAGCATATATAACTACAATAATGTTATGCAAGTATGGGGTCTCCGGCAACTCACTATATGGAGTGCACAATTCATTTAAAAAAAACATATTTATTCTTATTCAGTTTGCAACAATAGTCATAATTTTTCATATTAGCATGTCTATTAGAAATTAGTCTCATTCTACTTTTAATAGTTTTCTCTCTCTAATAACATAAATTACTAGCAATACTACAATTATTTTTTCTATTTATTTGTCTTTTACTTTATCAAATTTGCATTAAAATTTGATTTGTACACAACTGGTAAACTATGAAGTTAAATGGGAAACTAAATAAAAGATACTACATTTATCCATAAAAAATAGTCTCATTTTATCGTTTTGGGATATCAAGAAAAAATAGTCTCATTTCTAAAAGTAGAAAGTTTCTTTTTCACACTTTATTAACTTTTTCTCCTTTATCTCATACTTAAATTATTTTTTCTTCTTGTCTATCTTACTTTACCTATTTTTTCTCCTACTCTCTTAGTACTCTACAAATAAGACATTTTTGTGGAAGGAAGGAGTAGTAAAATACTATGCCACTTTCACTTTGTTCTAAGTTCTTATTATTACATGCAAGGTGTCCTAATTATCACATTATAGTCATATACTATCAAATACTTTCCCGGTCTAAGGAAGATGACCCTTTTTTTTAGCGGCATAAGATTTTATGTAAATTAATTTTGTATGTTGAGTGAAGAGAATAAAGTAAATGTGTTTCTATTTTTAGTAATAAGTCATCTTGATTGTGATAAAGAAGAGTGAGTAATCTTCAATGGGATTGAAACGAAGAAAATATATTATTCCATCAAGCTCATTTTGGTACGATAGTATCTTATCAAAAGCACGTATTATTTAAGATAGTATCTTATCAAACGCACATATATATGAATTTGGTTCAGCTAATTTTTAGGTGTTATTTTAATCATTGCCCCAATTGTGTATGCTTCGAAATAAAGATCACACATGTTTCTATCTTCTCTTCCACTAAATAAATAGAGTACGAAAAAGTCTAAGAAAATATGATAACTACAAAGAGATAAATTCCAATAAGAGCTTCTCGAAGAAAAGCTTCAAATATTAGTTTGATATATGCCGCACACAGAATCACGATTATTTATCAATTAATTGAACACATTCATCTCTCCTTACTGTATTTATTTAAGTACACAGTAAATTAATAAAATTATTCCAACGTTTGAGATTTTATAAAATAGTATTGACGTTTCACATATCTTGTGCCTCATAAATCATAATAAAGGTGCATATTGATGAATTAAAATACGAATTGTAAAGTATAATAAATTCGACTTGCATCAAATATTGTCTGAAGATACAAAATGATTGAATGAACAAATTTACCCTCTATCCATTTGAGGGTGATTTAGTATGTAAAAACAAAAAAAAGGTCATATAGAATCTTGAAATGTGCATTAAGTATAGTTTACGGATAGAAAATAATATTTGAAAGTATAGATATCGCAAATATATACGAGTGAAAGTATGATCTTAAATTTGTAGGTCGCTCTAAACTAAATCATTACAAGAAAAAAACGTGGTAAATGTAAAGCCACTATATAATTTTATCAACTTTATTCTTTATTTATGTCTTGCTTTGCTTGATCGATCCCTACAGCTTCTAGATGATGTATAGACGTTTCATTGGCTAGAATTACCATGTACGATGCCTATAAATTGAGCCCTGTTGCTTAATTTGTATTCTCTTCTTCTTCGAATAGGAGTCTAATTTTTTTTCAGCACGAGTTTTAAGAAATGTTAAAAAAAGTAGGTGGAAGAAAGTTAATGAAATATGAGTCTCATTTGTATTTATTAATTTTAAATGATATGTGAGTGGAATGAGTTAGTGGATTGTGAGACATCTTTACCATTTATAGTAATTATAGAAAAATGAGACTTCTATTCAAGGACGGAGGGAGTAGTTGAGAAGAAATCGTGCTTAAAAGGAAAGAAATCTACAAAAATCTCACTTTTTGGACGATTGTGGTGGACCGTCGGTTTGACAATGTGCGAAGTAAATGGTCTGTTGAACTAGTTTTGCTCTTTCCATGCAATTCCGATGGACTGTCAAGTTGGTATGGATGCAATTCGACAGGCCACTGACTTTGTTCGAGACTCTCTCCATTGCTCTGGTAGATCGGTAATTTGGTAAAGTTCGCGGTTCTTTTCAAAATATGTACTTTCGTTCTTGCCATAAAAAATCAATAAAATGATCAAACAGCTTAATGATGGAATATATACAAATACTGTTCAAAAATTGTACAATATTCAATCAAATCAAATCTAACTAATAAAAACATGTCAAATTTGTGCGTATCACACTCACAAAGGAGGGAGTTGCAAGTGAACGAGGGAAGAAAGTGATACACTAGAAGAGGGAGACAATCATAGGTAGATAGGGATATTTGGGTATGGAATAATGTATAATTGATAAAATAATATAGAAAAGAAGAAGGGTAGTTAAAATAATGTTAATGGAAAGTGAAATCTATATTATTATTAGTGTTTATTGATGGACTCTAATTGTATAAGTTGTATTGACACTTTCACTTTTGACCATAAATGGTAAGTAGGTTTATATTCTCCTAACTCATTCAACTCACATTTTATTATAAAACTAATAGTACTACAAAAGTGAGACTGATATTCCACTAACTTTTTCAAAACCCACTTTCCTTTATATTTTCTTAAAACCCGTGCCGGAACCAGAGTGGACAATTAATAGAGGAACGAAAGGAATATTTTTATAGGACGGACTAGAAAAAGACAATGTCTCTATTTTTATGGAACAGATAGAGTACTAATCCAAATCCAAATTTTAAAAACTAGATTAAAATTTTATCCCATCGTCCCACAAGAATATAAACTTTTGGTTGGACATGAGTATGACTTCCATTGCTAACCAAATACACTTGCCCGTTGAAGTTGACTCGTAAAGAATTCGGATCTTCCCCCTTTCCTTTCAATTCCTCTCTAGTCTTCTACCTTCAATCGAATCACTCCACACTCCCCCCCCAACTCGGTTTCTGCAATCGCTTATCTTCTCAAAAATGGGGCTGAATCACCTCGCTTCTCGGGCCATTTTCCGATCCGCCCGCCTCGCCGCCTCCAATTCCCGCCACCTCCGCCGCGCCATCGTCACCACACCGGAGCTCCACAACTCTGCTGAGGCAGCTGCGGCGGAGCCAGATCTCCCCAAGAGGAACCCTGTGGCCGGCGCTCGCGTCCATTTCCCCAATCCGGACGACGCAATCGAGGTCTTCGTCGATGGCTACCCGGTCAAAATCCCTAAGGGGATGACGGTGCTCCAGGCCTGCATGATCTCCGGCGTCGATGTCCCCAGGTTCTGCTACCACGACCGCCTCTCCATCGCCGGAAACTGCCGTATGTGCCTCGTCGAGGTCGAGAAATCGCCCAAGCCGGTCGCCTCCTGCGCGATGCCCGCTCTTCCAGGTTCAAGATGCTTTTTTGATTGATGTGTGTTGCTTTTCATGATGCGAATGCGGAGCGATAAGCTGGTTTTCTACATAGTGAATGTAATAGTGTGATATTGCTGTTGCATTCGCGATTTTATTGCTTGTGTGAAGGAAAAGTCATGTTGTTTAACAGTCTCCTTTTTATTTGAGTTAAATATGCTTATGAAAAGATGGAGATTTCTAGCCTTGCTATTCTTATTATTGATTATTGATTATTGATTCCCTGATGATGTTATTCGTCTGATTGAAGGGAGTATAATAGCATATGACATTGTCCAAGCTTGTTGCAATGTGATTGATAATAGTAATAAAATGTAAAGAGCTTTCTTGAGGAGTTATCTGTCATTCTAGTGGCTGAGTTGTGGTCAGGATGGGTGAAAACATTTTAATCATTTACCCAATTTCTCACATTTTAATTTTCAATGTTTATATGCTTGGCTTGACATTAATTTTTTACTGTCTCGTAGGAATGAAAATCAAGACAGATACACCGCTTGCAAAGAAGGCGAGGGAAGGAGTAATGGAATTTCTGTTAATGAATCATCCACTGGATTGCCCAATCTGTGACCAGGGTGGAGAGTGTGATCTCCAGGATCAGTCCATGGCTTTTGGTTCTGATCGTGGTCGTTTTACTGAAACAAAGAGATCAGTAGTTGATAAGAACCTAGGACCTCTGGTTAAGACAGTGATGACTCGATGCATCCAGTGTACCAGGTGCGAATCTGTTTGCAGTTTGCACTTTGCACTTTGCACTTTGCACTTGTCATTTCAGTTTAGGGTTAATATGTAGAGCTGCAACCTGTATGTGTCCACCTTGTTTGCAAATCTCTTTATATGATCAGTCGGTCACTAGGGGTGAGATCCAAATAATTCATTGTCCTGAACTATAAAATGAGAATTGGAACCAAAATAAGGATAAAAAAGTCAATAGTTCTTAGCAGAGAATTCGTAGTGTTAATTAGCATGAGTAGAAAACCTGAGAAAGTGACTGAACTGGTTGGCTGGATATCTAAATAAATCTTGTTATGGAAAAACCTTGATCCAGATTTTGGATCTGGTGTGCGAGAAATAGTTACATAACACGAAAAAAGAGATATTCAATTTGTGTCGCCGCCGCTGGAGAAAAGCTCTCAACCTGTCCGCGTCTGGGTTTAGAAGCTGGTGTTTCTTTTTATTTCCGCTGGTTTATATTTCAACACATAATACTACTCCCTCCGCCCCATATTTAGAGTCACTTATTGTTATGGCTCGGATTTTAAGAAAGAGTTGAAGTGTGTAATAAATGAAGTGAGATGATGGAGTATGTAATAAATGAAGTGAGAGGGTAGAGTGTGTAATAAATGAAGTGAGATGGTGGAGTTGGTTGAAGGTGGGTCCCTTTTGACTTTTGATTTTTGTTTTGATTATTTTAATGTAGATAATTGCATTTTTATGTAATTTTGATGAAGAATGAGGTAAAATTGTATGACCAAATATGGAAAATTCTAAAAGTGACTCTTAAACTGGGACGGACTTTTATGGCAAAAAGTGACTCTTAATCTGGGACGGAGGGAGTATATAATACTAGTAGTAACAATTAGGGGTGCAATTGTACCCCAAATGCCTCATGTCTACCAGATGTCATGATGCCTAAAATTGATCGCATGATAGTTTATTAGCTAATTTCTTATCTTTTCTATATAAAGTGCCTGCTGACTGACTGGCTAGCTGACTGTCATTATGGAATTGGAAGATGTTTCATAAAGTTTACCTGATAGATTGAATATATTACTTGCTCCATTTCCATGACTGAAGTTCTGATGTAGCTCTACTTGTTAAACATAATATTCCCTATTGTATTAAAGTTTATCAGTTCTAAAAGCTATCAATTTGTTCTATGATATAAAAGGTTGTAATGAGGATAAACTACCTAGGTTATTTTGTCCTCTAAGTGAAACACATGTCACCTTGTTACTATTATTATCTTGCAGTGATCCCTGCCACTTACAGTTTTGGATAATGTTATCTGAGATAATCATTTTGCTAACACATATAGACGTGGATCTGTAATTATTGTTGATTGCTTTGAGCTGAATGTCTGTTCTCATGGGTTGCATGTTATTAAATAGGTGTGTGAGATTTGCATCAGAAATAGCAGGTGTTCCAGATCTTGGCATGCTGGGTCGTGGCAGTGGAGAAGAAATTGGAACTTATGTTGAGAAACTTATGACCAGTGAATTGTCAGGCAATGTAATAGATATCTGTCCTGTAGGTGCCCTGACATCGAAGCCTTTTGCCTTTAAAGCCCGTAATTGGGAGCTAAAGGGTACAGAAAGTATTGATATAACAGATGCTGTTGGTTCAAATATTCGCATCGACAGTAGAGGTCCCGAGGTCATGCGGATAGTTCCTCGGCTGAATGAGGTAAGCTGTGATTACGTCTTAGAAGCTTTAAACTCATTTTCTGCATTCTGTCATTCTGTTCTTATTGGATTTTGATTATGAAGACTAGCTAGTTGGAATATTGTCACATTATGCTTTCCAAACTATAACCAGAATTTAGACATAATATGTATTGATGTATGACTTAACACTTAAATTATTGTACTAGGAATTCAATTATTAGACATATTATGTACTCCGTCCGTCCCAGATAATTCGACCCAGTATTCCATTTCGGGCCGTCCCACATAATTTGTCCCACTTCACTTTTACCATTTTTGGTAGTGGACCCCACATTCCACTAACTCATTCCTACTCACATTTTATTATAAAACTAATACTTTAAAAGTAGGACCCACATCCCACCAACTTTTTCAACTCACTTTCCATTAGATTTCTTAAAATCCGTGCCAGGTCAAAGTGTCCCAAATTATCTGGGACAGAGGGAGTAATTGTTTATGACTTTATGTTTTAATGTTGTTCTAAGGTTTGATATTGTGTTTTTATCATTTTCTAAACTTTTAGTATTTATATTTCAATTTTTAACTATTGTTTATATTTATTAATAATATTTTTATTTATTTAACGACCGCCATATTCTGCTATGCCGACCGCCATAACCTCGTCGCAGGTTTTTGGTCAACCGCCATAAGCCGCCATTAATAAAGATTATAACTCTGTCTAGTTGTGACTTATGATATTCTCGATTAATATGAGAGTTTAATGATATTAGGTCAGTTGTTTGTTTACCGAAGATCAAAATTAGGGGGCAATCATCAACATCTAAGCAGATCACTGGCATTTAAATGTGAAATGTTTATTAAATTTAGTTCTGCTTGTGTTGATTTTTTGCATCGAGTTCCAACATGCTTGTCTCTCAGGCTCTTCATCATTAGAATTTTGCTTGTCGTTTATTTTTGACTTATTTCAGTTGTCATGAATCATGACTTACAGTATTACATTTATTTTGTCATCATTAGGATTTGTTGTTATATGTCATTCGGTGCATGCGTGCAGGATATCAATGAGGAGTGGATATCAGATAAGACCCGTTTCTTTTATGATGGACTGAAGAGGCAAAGGCTAAATGATCCAATGATTCGAGGTGCAGATGGCCGCTTTAAGGCTGTGAGCTGGCATGATGCGCTTGCAGTGGTTGCAGAGGTGATCCACAAAGTTAAACCAGATGAAATTGTTGGGGTTGCTGGTAAGCTGTCGGATGCTGAATCTATGATAGCACTAAAGGATTTCTTGAACAAGATGGGGTCAGATAACATTTGGTGTGAAGGAAATGGCCCCAGTCCGAATGCTGACTTGCGATCTGGATATATTATGAACACTAGCATTAGTGGGTTGGAGAAAGCTGATGCTTTTCTCTTAGTTGGTACACAGGTAAATTTTATTCCTCGTTGATATTGATGGCTAATGACCTTGAAGCAACACTTCTGAATAACTGACCGACTCCAATAAATCTAGTACTCGGTCTAATATTTCCTCAATCCCTTTATTAAGTCACACTTTCCAACGACTCAATGTGGAGTAGTATCAATTAATTGAATTAGTCTCTGACACTTGAGCTTAGTTCACAATGGTTTAATTTTAGAAGGTAGTAATGATGAAGTAGGTTAGGTCCTTGTGATGATTAGTGGGATTATATAAAAAATAAGATGGTAACATATATTATGGCATAAGGATATTATGATCTGTTAACCATAATGATGTTTATTGAGAACAGAAAGGCTAGCCACCACATGAACTATGCCCCTCTAATGTGCATGCATATCAGACAATGACGAGTTAGATTCATATGTTTTTGATCAACATCATAAACGTTTATAAAATCAGATGAATCCTTTTCTTATCGTGAGACCGTGAGTTCCATTTCTTATTACTGCACAGGACGTAAAAAGATTATTGAATTCATGTACTATAATTTACTGAATTAAACAAATGAATTTACCAGGAATGTCCTTAAGATCATTTTTTTTTTACTTTTTGAGTTTGGTAAACTGTACGACGAAATTAGTAATTTTATTCGCATAGTGCAGTAATAAGAAGGGGACTCACGAACTCACGGTAAGAAAGGGACACATAATAACCAACCCCAGTATATGTGTATATACAGTTCTTTGGGACACTCTTCTGCTGTCATCTCAATCTGGTTATTTTTTCTCTTTCAGCCAAGGGTTGAAGCTGCCATGGTGAATGCTAGAATTCGCAAAACAGTTAAAGCAACTAATGCAGAGGTTGGATATGTGGGCCCTCCAGCCGATTTGAACTATGCTCACAAGCATTTGGGAACAGGTCCAGAAACACTGACTGAGCTTGCCGAGGGACGCCATCCATTTTACTCTGTCCTATCCAATGCTAAAAACCCTGTCATAATTGTTGGTGCTGGAATTTTTGGACGGAAGGACAAGGATGCAATTTTCTCAGTGGTTGAGACCATTGCCAAGAAAGTAAATGCAGTCAGGCCTGAATGGAATGGACTGAATGTGTTGTTGCTTAATGCTGCTCAAGCTGCTGCACTCGATCTTGGACTTGTAGCAGAATCAGAAAAAAGCATTGAATCCGCCAAGTTCGTCTATCTAATGGGTGCAGATGACGTAAATTTGGACAAAACCCCTGAAGATGCCTTCGTGGTATACCAAGGCCACCACGGTGATCGGGGTGTGTATCGGGCCAATGTTATTCTACCAGCATCAGCTTTCACTGAAAAAGAAGGCACATATTCAAATACTGAAGGGTGTGCACAAAGTACTGTACCTGCAGTTCCCACCGTTGGTGACTCTAGAGATGACTGGAAAATCATTAGAGCATTGTCTGAGGTGGCAGGTGTTGCGCTGCCATACGACAACCTAAGTGCAATCAGATCCCGAATAAGTACTGTGGCCCCCAACCTATTGCGGGTTGATGAGAGAGAGCCCGCTGCATTCTCAACTTCTGCATTAAGACCAGAAGTTAAGGAGAAGCCCGATGCTGCTCCTTTCACAGCTGCCATAGAGAACTTCTATATGACCGACTCCATTACCAGAGCGTCTAAGATCATGGCACAGTGCAGCAGTGCCTTGTTGAAGAAATGAGTGTAGTCCCGGCATTTCTACGAAGGTGCCATTTCGGATCTTCTTTTAGCATTCATTGTGAGAGAGAACATGTAACATTGTAATACCTTGCACTATGCCATAATGTTTTGCCCATAAATGGCAACATAACTGCAATCTATATGGATGTTTGATACCTCTTTTTTTGTACTTCAGTTTCTGTTGTGACATCAACATATTCTTTTTGATTTAACTAATGTTCAATTGAAAAGTAATAAATGTATTTGAATCATGAAAACTAAACTACTACACCCTTGGATGATGAAACTGTGGTTGAATCATCCTTCATTGTGTGGAATGATTGGGAAATTTAGTGCTTGGTTATGTCGTCTTCAGTTCTGGATGGAGAAAGTAATGTTCTGTAGTGTAAAAGTGAATATGAAAGTGGGGAACTCTCTTTTCGGTGCCTTAGAGCATCCACAATGGGGCGGACGATGGGTTATCCATCGTCCGCGCCCGATAGATCGTCATAGGCGTCGACGTCGCATCATCCGCGGTATCGTCCATCCCACTTGGGCGACATGGACGATACCGCGGACGATGCGACGCGTTTTTGAATTTTTATTCTATTTAAACACCCAATTCTCATACCAATTTATTCTCCCCAATCTCCCAATTTATTCTCTCCCATCTCCCAATTTGTTCTCTTCCCTCTCTCCTATCTCTCAAAACTTTCCAACTTTCTCACTATAAAAAGAACCTCGGCGACGACTGGAGTACATCGGAAGGCATTACTTGGGCCTTTACTCGGGCCTTATTCGATTGCGTTCATGAGGCTGCGGCGGAATGCTTGACGGAATGGAGCGCGAGCGTGAAACGGCGGAGCAGGCGGCGGCAGCGGCGACACAAATTCCTCGGCCGATTCAACGTCGGACGTTTGTCCGCCGCGAGCACGATGTAGCTCACCAACGTATGTTCGCAGACTATTTTGCAGAGCAACCACGGTGGGGCCCAACGATTTTTCACCGCCATTTTAGAATGCGGCGAGATCTTTTTGCCAACATTGTCCAGACGTTGGAGGCACGTGATTAATACTTCCAGTATCGGGAAGATGACATCGGCAGACCCGGACATACGCCTTTGCAAAAGTGCACGGTTGCGCTCCGGCAGTTGGCCTACTGCACCACGACATCAACGTCCTCAACTCATCCAACCTCTTAGCCGATCAATGCATGGGTCGCGGCCCGACCATCGAGTTCACTGCCAACGGACACCAATATCATATGGGGTACTACTTGGCCGATGGCATATACCCAAGGTGGCCTGTTTTTGTGAAGACGATCAGCTGCCCAATGGGTAACAAGAGAGTGTTATTTGCGGCAAAACAGGAGACTGCACGGAAGGATGTGGAGCGGGCTTTTGGTATGCTCTATGTTGGAATCATGGTCCGGTCAATGCAATGTGATGGATCATTAAAGTGATGAAATATTTAATATTTTGATAAAATTAAATAATTTATAATCGATCGACGCTCCGAGTAGATGATTGTGGTATATTCATTTTCTCTAAACCGATTCCCGGTGAGTGAGAAATAATATATCAAAGAATGTCACGATATATGGAGATATATAATTAATTAATTAAATAATTAATTAATTTTGGACACGTAGATAAAACAATGTGGCAATTGAGCATACGGAGAAAAGCTTCGTAGAATGCATGCACATTGATCGGGTTGTCCAGATACATTTCTGGAATGAACAACTACGTGAGAGGTGTCTAGATACATCCGTCCAGGTTCATGCTCCATGGTTGACGTTTGTAACGTCCGTAACGGCTAATAATCCCCGACGGTTACAATCTAGCCATCATGACACACTTTATGAGTGTTGACTCCATCAATTCAAATGAGAGGTATCTTTGGGGACGAAACGCCAATCCGAAGAGCACTACCGGGGCGTATCTCGTCTTGCGAAAAGAGGACTCTAAGTACGGTTGATTGTTTCGAATTCTTCAATGTAATTTTGTTTCAGTTTATTTCACTTTATTCCTTCTTTTGGGTTGTATTACGCCCGGCTAGTGTTTATCTCTTGTAATCACAGAATCCCCAACAATCGCAAGACGAGATATAACTTGCCGTTGAAGGAATTGGGACATAACTGAACCTAATTACTTTCGAAACTTAACACCCTTGCTTGAGATGTCGACTGAATCTAACACTGCTGCTGCCACCACTCCGGCCACCACCGCCGCCAAAATTTCCTCCACTATGGCATCCACCGCGATGATGCCAACCCCCGGGCTCTCTATCCATCTTCATCAACAACTCCTTGGGTGTATGTTAACACCCATGGGCTCACTGGTGTATCGACCTCGAGTGGATCGGTTTGTTCCACTTTTAGTTGTTCATTCGGATCCTTTAACAGATCGAGTGCTGGGGCCTTCGGGTCTCACACGAATGCTGGGACCTTCGAGTCTCACGCGACTGCAGGGGCCTTCGGGTCTCATGCGAGTGTTGGAACCTTCGGGTTCAACACGGGTATTGGTTCCTTCGGGTCCGGTATGACCATGGCGGGCTCTACGCCCAACATGAATGGTGGGGGCTCTATGCCCAACCATGTTGTTGGCTCCTTCGGGGGCAACGTGAATGGTTCCTTCCAAGGACCAAGTGCGGCACCTAGAATGATGCCTCCCGCCGAAAAGCCACCAAAGTTTGGAGGATTTGACTTCAAAAGGTGGTAACAAAAGATGTTGTTCTACTTGACAA
>NC_062965.1:40376660-40399788 GCF_023119035.1 Salvia hispanica
AAAGCAATTCCGCCTTTAATTCGTTATGGATCAAGGTACGCTTCCGCTTTACAGTTTATGCTCCTTCTCCGTTGTTCTTGGTTAATCATCATAGAGAGCTTTTAAGTAATTGTTCACTCAATTATTCCAACAGAACACGTATTTGGGGACGGATTGAGTACATAAATATATGTCAAATATCAAGAGAACGGAACTATCAACCAATCAAGAGAACGATATCAGATATTGGAGTAAAAATTGATACTAGCTTTGTGTCCCTGGTTCCGAACCATGCATTATGTCCTTCGCCAATGTATTCGGATGCCTCGAAGGTCATTTTTCTGTGGTATTTTTACGTCCTTGATTGTCACGACTTGTGTTTCTTCGGCTAATTAAATTGTTAGCATTGATTTACTTTTTGTTGTTTGGTTAGGATGTCGTGTTTTTCTATTTTTTGGTTTTTGCGGTTTGTCTTTGACCGTTTGTCTCGAATCTTTATTCACTGCATAATGCTGGCTCGAGTCTATCTCTATTAATATTAAAAATGTTCCATGCATATGTCGATGCACAACAAGAATACATGCATAAGTGCACGGTGCACCACACCTGTTTTGGTGAATCAACATACATAGGTGGTGTTTGGTTGCCATGACTAATATCATAACACTATCCATTTAGGATTAAGTTAGTAGAATTATTTTAGTTGGAGGGGGGAGGCTATGACTAATTATAATGAGACTATCCATCTAGGATTAAGTTGTGGGGGTTAATCTTATAAACCAAACATGATACATGTTTAATCATGAGATTTAGTCTTGTCAACCGAACACTCCCATACACTACAATTTTATCAATCAAATATCACTAGCTTGAAGATATTCCTCTACAGACTTAAAAAATGTCTCAAATTCATATCGTATCAATATTTCTATAACGCTCATTTGTTGCATATATAATGTACTCTCTCCATCCCACTGAAGATGACACACTTTCCTTTTTGGTTTTTCCCAATCAAGATGACTCATTATTTGAAATGAAAACACCTATTCTCTCTACTTTATTCCATGTCTTAATTTAATCTCTCCACTTCTCACACAAAATAAAATTATATATTCTCATATCACCCAAGAAAGAAGTCATCTTCTTTGAAACGGAGAAAGTACCATGATTTACGTGTCATGTCTGATTAAGTGGTGGAGTGAGTATAGTTAATTCTGGTAATCTTATATTGAATCCCATCAACATATTCATACGTTTAAGTTGCCTCAATTGATTTACCTCTTTTGTGTGAGTAGAGGAAAAGGTTAATCAATATAAAGTTGGAAAGCTTATACTTTAAAAAGTCATCCTTATTATTTTTCATTATTTAGGGTCCACATATAGTACTAGTATATACCTACGTCACCCAATTTTCGATCTGTTGTTTCAATCAAGCATGTATTGATTCCTCATGCAAAAAAGAGTCCACTTACATACCTTATTTTATTTAACTAAAGTATAGACTACCTTTCCCCTTGTAAATAGGTAACAAACTTTGTTGAGTATGGACAAACATTAACAACTGTACCATCGCACATTAACAAATTTATCACGTACGTTTTTCAGCTGGAATTCCATGAAAACAAATCGAAAAAACAAGTGGATACCAAATCGGTCTTCATCAAGAAAGAAGAAAAGTATTCTCTTTGTCCGCTAATTAGAGTCTCATTTATCCATTTCGTCCATCCATAAATAGGAGTCTTAGTTCATTTTTACTATAAACGGTAATTGACCACACATTCCACTACTTCATTTCACTCATATTTTATTTAAAACTATATACAAGTGAGAATCATATACCATTAACTTTTTTTCCACCTTTTTTAACATTTCTTAATATCTGTGTCGAAAATAAACGAAACTCATATTCACGAACGGAGGGAAGGGAGTATATCAATATAGACACTCAACCAAAATGTTCATTTATTATTTTATTACTCCATATCTAAATTTTAAAATTTGACAAATCTAAATTTTTAGTATTTCAAAAAAGAGTAAAGGCCAAAATTGATCCTGAACATATGGTCATTTTACATTTTTGGTCCTAAACATTAACTTTTGGATTTTTTGGTCCTCGACATATGTAAATTTGATCATTTTGGTCCTGAACATATAGAAATTTGATCATTTTGGCCCTCCGTCAATATTTCCGTTAAAAAACTAACGGTCAACGGGTTTAATCCAGATTTTGACCAAATTAGACTTTTAATTCTGAATTATTACTCCCTTATTAATTTTCTAATTATTTTAATAAATATTTAATTAAAATCAGAAATAAATAATATTAAAAAAAATAGAAATCCTCTTCTTCTCCGTCCACTGCGACTCCTCCTTCTCCGGCGGTGACCACCGCGCAAGCTGAGCACCAAATTCTCTGGCGAGATCATCCCCCGCAACAAGCAGGCCTCCACGAGTACAAATTCCTCCTCAAGACCATCGTCAGCTCCGGCATCGGCGAGGAGACTTACGTCCCCCAGATGGTCTTTGATGGCCGCGAGTTCACCCCTCCCCACCCTCTCCGACGGCCTCCTCGAGATGGACCGTGAAGGTCTACAACCTCGCTGGGATGGGCTGCAGCGCCTCCACCATAGCCATCAACATCGTCGAAAACATCTTCAAAATGCAAGCAAATTCAACAGCAATGATCGTCACATCCAAATCCCTCAACCCCAACTGGTACATGGGAAACGACAACTCTAAAATGCTCGCAAACTGCCTCTTCCGCACCGGTAGATGCGCCCTCATCCTCACCAACAAGCCGGCTCTATCGAAAAAGGCGATGTTCAAGCTGAGGACCCTCGTCCGGACCCAATCGGGCTTGAGCTCGACGGTCTTCCGGGCGTCGGAAAGAGCTTCGATGAATTGGTGGAGGGAAGCGTAGGCGGCGGAGAGGTTGGAGTAGAGGACGTGGTTGGAGGGGGAGAGGTTGCCGGCGGAGAAGGCGGCGTTGCTTTGGCTTCGTCGGCCATAATTTAGATGATTTTAAATGAATACTTATTAAAATAATTAGGGAATAATTAGAGAATTAATTAGGGAGTATCAGAATTAAAATTTTAATTTGGTCAAAATCGGGATTAAACCCGTTGACCGTTAGTTTCTAACAGAAATATTGACGGAGGACCAAAATGATCAACTTTTCATATGTTCAGGATCAAAAAATCCAAAAGATAATGTTTAGGACCAAAAACGTAAAATGAGCATATGTTCAGGACCAATTTTAGGCTTTACTCTTCAAAAAATAATACTCCATCCATCCACAAAAAATAGATCACTTTTGTCATTTTGGGACGTTCACAAAAAATAGATCACTTTCTAAAAATGGAAAGTTTATCTCTCATACTTTTCCCACTTTTTCTTCCCTCTATCGTACTTTACTCACTTTTTCTCCCTATCTCTCTTACTTAACCTACTTTTTCTCCTCATCTCTCTTACTTTACCAATTCTACATTAAAACCCGTGTCGAACAACAATAGATCTATTGTTTGTGGACAGAGGGAGTACAAAAATTGCAAAAGAAAGTGAAAAATCACATTTATTTAATTTGGAGAACAAAATTTTACAATTTGGACAAGCTTTCCATGACACCCATGGCGAGGCCTCCACAATGGCGACTCGACACAAGCTTTCGAACTTCGTATAACAGTCTTCACTTTGGGTTCACCCTTCTTGTGATGTATCTATCCTTCTGGGCATATGCATTCTGTACTTTGTCTCGCTTAGACAAGCTTTAGTTATTGCGCTTTAACTGATTTGGAGATTTAATTGTTTCATAGATTAATTACTCACTGCTTTTAATTAAATTGGAATATTTGAATACTTTTAAGGAAAAAATAATCAAGGGACTAACTATATCAGGCCTATATTATACACATTGATATTAATTCAATGGGCTATATTTAATTAAACAATCAACACTAATTTAATTCCAAGCCCACAACTTAAAATTACAGGCCCAAATCAAAATTTTCGCCCATCAAAGAATGTTTCTCGGCCAATTAGAATAAATTAAATCTTGGGCCTAAAATACTAAATTCAGTAAAAGCAAAATTTGAAGTCCTTGGTTCACGCCAGCCGGGTGATGGCATAAACTGGCTCATCCTAGTCATGGCACAAGAAAGTTTTATACGGAAAATGCAACTAGGTTAAGGATTTATCCATTGTAATAGATGTATCATGAGACCAAATATTTATGACATAAAATGAGCATTCCTTATTAGAGCATTAACATTTATCCTGTTAGATTGCTAACTATTTTAAATTGCTAATTGCTAACTGCTAACTATGTCAATAGTCTATGTTATAGATATCAATATAAAGACATTTGTATTTCAACAAAATTTAATTATTATACAAACGTCTTCGTCTTGACAAGTAAAAGTTTCGGTTGGAACAACAGAGCCATTATTCTATCATTCTCCCAGTCAATTTTCCATCATAACTTCTTTCAAAGAAATAGAAAAAACAGACAATAGTTCTTCATCACATTATCAGGATAACACAACTTACCACATAGAGGAACAAATCTTACATACTTTTGCTCATAATTGCAATAAAGAGTGTTGTAACGAACATAAATAAGAAGTTCATCATCACCAATTCAACATACACATTAGCAGTTTTTGTAAACTAAACTCCGTGAAAAGAGTTAACACAGGAGACCAAACTCATGAGCCGTTGTATTGGGGAAGGACGTGCTCAACGCGATTGTTAGCCCGAACATATGCATTGCTTTTATCACTGCCCTTGTCGTGATACTATATGCTACCAACAAGGACAATGATGATAGAGGATATAGTTCAATTACACTTGCTTTGATGAAGAAAGCCTCTCTAAGAGCCAATGTACATACCATAGAATCGGATTGTAAAGAAATAATGTCGTTCGATCAAATCTCGTTTCCTTAAAATAGAGCAAACACGAAGCATATCATCGAGAAAAAAGGGTGGGTTTTTAAAGAAAGCCTGATGCACTAGTTTGATAGACATATGAGCTTGATTCTATACAAGATTTAAAGACAATGAAACGAGAGTTAGCTCAGCTACTACAAGTTAGATTTCGTGTCTGCTTTCGCTTGTGCTGAAAGACGACCGACTAGCAACTCTAACGCCTCCTTCATCCACCAGTACTGGCAAACCTTCCTGGCTTCTCTCACACTAACCTGTTTAGTACATCCATTCCATTCATCATAAAAAGTTGTTTCAAAGAAGATACATGAACATTAACATGTTTAATTTAGTACATCCATACCCATAATCTTTGACGAACATCTTTCTCAGGCCAAAACTCGAGCTGCTCTTTCACAAGCAACGGAAACATGTGACCCTCATAGCTAGTCTCACTGCTTTTGCTCTTGAAATTCCACTTCCCCAGCTTACACTGAGCAATCCTCAACCATTTCAATCTAATATCCATTTTCGTATAATTTGATTAAGCGAAGAACTAACCTCAACATCTCCGACCACGCCTGCCTCCTCCACTGTCTCGCGCAGCGCAGCAGCCTCGATCGTTTCATCTATCTCCCACCCTCCCTGAGATCACAAGCTTCTCCAATTCAACATCAATTATATGATTAAATATTAGTAATTATGAATTGGTTAATTACCTTTGGAAACAACATCCCTTTCTCCTTTCTCTGAGAAGTGATGACGAGGACTTCGATTTCTTCCCCATCCACCACACACGGCGGCTTCTTCCCGCGGTATCTGTATGGAATGCATCTGCGTGATTACTACTGAGTCAGTTCCAATATAGCAGATAGGCATATATGATTATTGTATGTTCTTATATGCACAAAATAGAAAGAGGCTGACCCGACGACTTGGCGGTGGCCGAGAAAGTTGTAGCGCTGCATATGGCGGCCGGTGCGGGAGACAAGAGCAACCATGTGCTTGAGGTCCATGCTTGGTGGCTCTTGTTCTTTTCCCATTCCTTTCAACTATTAAAGTGTAAACCAAATTTAACTAACTAAATGATAACAACATGCATTTTGGGGCAACAAAAAGAGAAAGGAGGAAAGAAAATTGATGGTAATGAAGTTCGCAGAAGGCACAATATATTCAAGACAGGACAAGAAGACTTTGGCTTTCACATTTATTGTTTTACTCGGAGACCGTTGGATGATATAAAGACAGTTTTAAAGACGTCCCACCCACAAAACAAAAATAAAAAATAAATTACTCACGATAAAAAAACTCGAAATGAAAACTCTAACCCGATTGTTACGCTCACACACGTGTCAACTTCTGTTCATTCTTGCAGCGATTCAAAACATTTAGTCATTTTCAATATTCACAGAAAAATCACGTCATATAAATAATTCCACCCAGATCTTTTGTTCCCACGTGTATCGAGTACTATCTCCGTTCCATAGTAATAGAGACGTTTTTCCATTTCTTCCGTTCTATAGTAATAGAGTCATTTCCCCTTTTTAGTAAAAGTCAACACATTTTTCCACACCTACTTTACTCTCTCTTTACTTTTTTCTATCTTCATCTCTCTACCTTTTTCATTTTCCACTTTATTCTCTCGCTTACTTAACTCACTTAACACAATTTTTCTTAATCTCCGTGCTTGAAAAGTTTTGCCTCTATTATTATGGAACGGAAGGAGTACTTCTTCTCCTCAATGAAAGTAAATGTCAAAATTGGTCCTGAACATATGGTCATTTTACGTTTTTTGTCCTAAACATTATCTTTTGGATTTTTTAGTCCTGCACATTTTAATTCGGATCATAATTGGTCCTGCATATTTCAAATCGGATCACAATTAGTCATCCGTCAACATTTCCGTTAAAAACTAAAGGTCAACGAATTTAATCTCGATTTTGACCAAATTAAACTTTTAATTCTGATTTTTTACTCCCTAATTAATTCTCTAATTATTTTTATAAATATTCTTTTGATTGCTTGAATCAACAGATTGAAATCATAATGAAGAGTCTAGCTAAATCAACAGATTGAACAACAAAGTGAACTCACATAATTCATCGCCGATCTCTAATTTTCCTTCTAACTATAATTCCAATTTCTAAGCCAACTCTCTTTCATGTGTGAAGATTTATGCAAGAAACAAAAAAAAAAATTCCTATTTAATCCAATTTCTTTGTTTATGTGTAAATATAAATAAACTTTGATGCCATCCAATCGAAAAAGCAATGGAATTACAACAAGAACTACAAGAATTGGATTTGAAAATGGAGCATCAGTGCATCAACATCTCCCTCCCAGGAATATTAGAACGACTCAAGCTCCCCACAGTCGCCGCCGCCATCTTCACATCCTCCACCGGATTCCCTTTCGCCAGCTTCTTATACAGATAGCTCTCAAACGACATCATCTGCACATACTCCTTCCCGCACAGCTCCACCAACGACTCCAGCCCCGCGTTGCTCCCATAAAACACCCTCTGCAACACATCCAAGAATTGAGTCAAGTTTACATTAGGGAATATTTATAATCAGGGAGTAAAAAATCAGAATTAAAAGTTTAATTTGGTTAAAATCGTGATTAAATCTGTTGACCGTTAGTTTTTAACGGAAATATAGACGGAGGACCAAAATAATCAAATTTTCATAGGTTCAGGACCAAAAAATCCAAAAAATAATATTTAGGACCAAAAACGTAAAATGACCATATGTTCAGGACCAATTTGACCTTTACTCCCTCGATAATACGTCTCATATCCTTTTCCTTTTTTTTCGGTTATGGATTTCACTCCTATTAGAAGATGTTCTCTTTAACCATATTGTCACTATTATTTACTTTTAACCTCACTTTACCTATTTATTACTATTTCCGTCCCTAAAATTTTATCACATTTTTTCATTCCGTTCGTCCCACAAAATTTGTCACATTTCACTTTTTATCATTTTTGGTAGTTGACTTCATATTAGATTAAGTTATTCACACTCATATTTTATTATAAAACTAATATTTTAAAAGTAGGACTCACATCCTAACAATGTTTTCAACCCACTTTGCATTACATTTTTTAAATTTCGTGCCCGATCAAACTGTGACAAAATTAAGGAGACGGAAGGAGTACTATCATTTATTTAAAATACATGTAAAAATGATATGTCTCGCTAAGGCGTTCTAATGGAGTATATTTTCCAATGTTTTAGATTAGATGACTTGTCCCAATCGATTGGGCCAATCCTATCAGTTTACGGGCTAGCTAATCTAGTTGAAATTTAATCAAATTAAAATAATTCGATCTTTATGATGCAGAACATAGGGAAAAAATTAGACTGAACGGCGAAGTAATCAAGCAAAATCTAGTTTCTGAGAAAATGAAAATATTATTATCAAAATTATTATTTAAAAGTCTGTCTTTTAAGATCAACAGTGATGTATTTATTTATATAAGCAAAGGAAAATTCTAAACTTATTAAAAATAAAACTAAAAGAAAATAAGCAAAAATGAAAAACCTAATTAATAATTATTCTTAATATTTTTTCATCTATTAATTCTATTAACTAGGAAATAAATAAAAGCAAAATAATAACTTACTTAGCCTCCAAGTAATATCTTTTATAACTGCATCACTTTACTCTTAAAATTTTGATATTCGGTTAGCTCGCAAGTTTTGGGATATATTTCATTTGTATTTAAATTAATACGTTGTACATATATTTATTATTCAATATAAATGTTATGTGTTGTAGAAATTTTAATTTTACATTTTTCAGTGTTTATATTAGTATATTTTTTCATTTTATGACATAACTATAATAATTTAATGATGTAAATTTTTGCAATTTATAAAAATCAAAATATAAATGCAAAAACTGATATAAGTAAATTTTATACAACTACTGTATATATAAATAACAAGGTAAAAAAAATTTGTTGGATGTTGTTCTTTAAGAAAACGAGGTAAAAAAAATTAAATGAGGCCATTAAAGATTATAGTGAATAAATAAATTTAATGAATAGAGTGTGGACGAATATAATCGTAATATCTTTTATAACTGCATCACTTTACTCTTAAAATTTTGATATTCGGTTAGCTCGCAAGTTTTGGGATATATTTCATTTGTATTTAAATTAATACGTTGTACATATATTTATTATTCAATATAAATGTTATGTGTTGTAGAAATTTTAATTTTACATTTTTCAGTGTTTATATTAGTATATTTTTTCATTTTATGACATAACTATAATAATTTAATGATGTAAATTTTTGCAATTTATAAAAATCAAAATATAAATGCAAAAACTGATATAAGTAAATTTTATACAACTACTGTATATATAAATAACAAGGTAAAAAAAAATTGTTGGATGTTGTTCTTTAAGAAAACGAGGTAAAAAAAATTAAATGAGGCCATTAAAGATTATAGTGAATAAATAAATTTAATGAATAGAGTGTGGACGAATATAATCATATTTTATTATAAAATTAATACTTCATCCATTCTTCTATAATAGAAGCATTTTTTTTCGGCACGAGATTTAAGAAATTGAATTAAAAGTGAGTTAGATAATAAGGTAGGAAAGGAAAAGGATAGAAAGATAAGAGATAATAAAATATTATAGTGGAGAGTAAAGTAAGAGAGTCTTTTTACTTTATTTTTTTTCCACTTTAATCATTTATAATTATTTTTTCAAAATGAGTGTGCAAAATGAAATATCTCTATTACTATGGAACGTATGGAGTATGATTCAGCTACAGAGGAGTAAAGGAATTATATAAAACCGTTTTATTTACTATTTTTCACTCAATTTGGCACACATTTTTTTAAAATTTGCCTCAAAGTTAAAACGATACATATATTGCATGTATTGAAAGTACTTCCTCTATCCCATTATAGACGTTTCAATTTTTTAATTTGTTCCAATTAAAATAATTTATTATTAAAAATAAAAACATATTTATTTTTATTTTATTTCAACTTTATTACTTTATCCCTTTCATTTAACGTACAAAATAAAATAGTGTGATCGGAACAAGTGTTGTTTATTGTGGCTGGGAGAGGATGAGAGTGTGGAGTAGGTGTCGCTGACGCGTCAATTGTGGACTACATTTGCGGCTTTAGGCATTTCAACGAGAACTTATCATCTTGTGGTAACATAGCATCATCAATCACTATAAAAATTAAATCATCATAAATTTGACGATATTCGCTCACTACTTTTTCATGGGAAAAAATTTACAGGTATGTAATAAAGCACACACCGCCCAACCTATTAATAATAAGAAACCCTCTTTTGTAACCAAACAAATAACATAAAGTTTGTAGAGTTATAATTAAAGTTTAAACAAATTTAAAAAATTAGACTTGTTCACAATACAAGGATACACGAAATTTTGAATCACGTTAGAGAATCGGGTTAGAAATACTAGGTTGTTGCCTATACTTCGATTTCATTCTTATATGAAGCCAACCTTATTAGATGGAACAAGATACTAGTGAAATATAATGCTCCCTCCGACCCTATATAGTAGAGGAATTTCTTTTCAATACTGAATTTAAGAAAATTATTTTAAGTGAGTTAAGTAAAAAAGAATATAATAAACAGAAAAAAAAAAGTAGAGAGATCATTAGAAAATAAAGTAAGTGAAATTAAAGTAAGGGAGAAACTAGAAATGCATTGATCTTTACTAAAAGAAAGTGGCTCAGCTATAATAGAATAATAAAAATATAATAACTCAAGTTGCATAGGAATAGAGGGAATATGAGTTAATTTAAAATAGAATTTCTCTAAAATTAAGTAGTCAAATGGCCAAACGTAATCTTAGTACTATGAAAATCGATCAAAATACATTGCCACGGACTAAAATTTTAAAAGAAAATTCAAGCAAGTGATAAAAACAGATACACTCTCCAGCTAATTGTGAATAAAAGTGATAATCTAACGACCTCCCTTAGCATATAAAAATAAAGCGCGCTTAGTGATGCATTTAATTTTGTCTTTTACTCATGTACGCAACTTCCTTTATGGCATTATTTTCTCTTTTTAAAATTATAATTTTACTACTACTACTGATTTTTTATATGGAAAATATGTGGATAAGTCATTTTTCTTGAATAGGGAAAAGATTGAAAATAAATGACAGCATGTGCGGACATATATTGGGTGAAAGGTACAGACTTATTTACATTAATTTCAATTTGTGAAATGTAGTATTTAATTTATTTTGAACGTCTTATGTCATATTTTTTGTTCCATTATTTGCCTCATTCTTCAGCCACAATTTCATTCACTTTTCACCATATTTTTGATAAATGACCAGTGACCACCTAATTAATGATGGGCCTATTTTTCAACCACTTGAACATTACTGATTTTACAATTTCTTATAAAATAATATATCGATGGCTTATTATATGACCGAAGATTTTATATATCCTCTTCATTTATTTAAATATCAAAACATACAAAAAGGTTTAACAAACGACTTTAAGTATGAGTGAAACCATCCAACATGCTTGATATTTTGAAATAGTTAAATAAAAATTTATTGGAAATTTTGTCATCAAATTCGAAACAAATTATAGGTATGGAAATACCAGAGGCATATTCCCTTACAAATCTCCTTTTCAGTTTGGTGGAGATTGGGTTGTGATTTAGATCTCTAACACTTTAGTTGAGCTTTACTGTTTTGAGGAAAAATGTTCCTCCACCAGTAAGAAATAATATTGATTTGTCTTTTATCACGAAAATGACACAAAATGAAAATTCAGAGTGTCCACGCGCCACAGTTACAAATTACATTATTTTATTAATTGTTGGTATATTTTAACTGGTCTAGAACAAAATTAATAGGACAAAAATAAATAGAATGGAATGAAATGAAAAAATTGACATGAGAATAGATTATTTATAGATAATTTTTTTTTAAAAAAATCACAAAATTGGAGTCGGGCACTGCCGCGGCTTTCTCCGGCGTGCAATAGGTGCCGCAGCGGTCGCCGCGCGCATGCCCACGCCGCCGCTTCCTCGCCGTGAATGCGGGCCACGCCTTTCCTCCACCCTCCCCCGCGCCTACCCGTATCCTCGGCAATAGGGAGCCGCGGTGCCGAGGATGCAGCGGCTGCCTCGGCTCCCCTATTGTGGACACTCTCAAGCAAAACAAAAATCCAAGGGTCGAACCTTTTTACAAAAATTCTTACAAAAATCTGAAATAATCATTTGTAAAAAAGAGTGCTTGTCTTGTAACAATATGATACTTAAATAATCTCTCACTCGTTACACAAAATAAGAATTTGAGTATTGAGAAAACTCACCATATTTCAAATTTGATTAATTTCCATTATATTGATACATGGGCAAAAGTTATAATGTTGAGCCACTAATTGTATATTTTCCATCAAAACTATCCAAAATTGTTAGAAGAGTCCATGGAACTCGTACGTATATCACTACATCAACAAGAACAACTAAAGACATTAATTAATGCTATTAAATATGCTAATTTGTGCGTCTAATTATACCACCAAAGTTTCATAAAATGTCCCTATTGTTAGTGTCCCAACTAAAATTAGGGGATGCAAATAGAAGTGTACTAAAAAGCAAAAAATTACTTCCTTCATTCCATAGTAATGGAGACGTTTCTTTTCGGCATGGAGATTAAGAAAAATTGTGTTAGGTGAGTTAAGTAAAGGGGGAATAAAGTGGAAAATGGAAAAGATAGAGAGATGAAGAGAGGAAAAAGTAAGAGAGAATAAAGTAGGTGTTGAAAAATGTGTTGACTTTTACTAAAAAAGGAAATGACTCAATTACTATGGAACGTACCAAAATGACAAAATGACTCTATTACTATGGAACGGAGGGAGCAAGATAATTTGACTTTAACTTAGAAATGTTTTCTTCTGCGTCCTAAATTGTGATTATTTTTAACATAGTAAGTTAAGCTATTTTAATTTTTTTATAGCTAATTTTCATATCTATTTATAATTATAAATAGCATAAAAATGATTTAATCAGCTAATGTCAGCGGTCCATTGACATTATGTAGTGACCAGGCCAAGAGGATAGCGCAACAGACTACAGGCTGGTCAGTGACTACTGATCGAGCCTCAGCCGGCCCGCTGAGCTCGAGCAGTGAGGGAAGTAGCATCTTAGCTGTCTACTGAGATGCAGCTACTAGCATCCCACTAAGACGAGAGCGGGCACAATTTTGGAATTTAAAAGGTAAAAAAAATTCTCATTGTTTTAATTACAAAACAATAGCCCCCACTTTAATTCCTCTCGAATTCGAATTTTTTCCACAAACTTACACACCTATAGCTCAAATCCACCATACACATTCAAGTTCTTAAGCTTACCGATTAAATTTTTCCCAAATCTTCAACGAACACAAGGTATGTTCTAGCTTTTACAAATTTCTAAGTTTTATTCTTGAATTCTTCCAGTGAATTATCTTGTTGTTGATTGGGAATTTGGGATTGATAATTTAAATTTGATTGTTGATGGGTACGATTAAATATATCATGCATATTGGATTGAGTTGAATTGATGTTGTTGTGGGAAATGCTTGAGTGGCTTGAATTTTATTGGTGAATTTGTGTGGAAGAATTGTGAATATCCGTTAAGCTTAAAATTTGATATATATGGTTTTATGTCTATAACGAACATAATATTGTTAGGTTGTTTTTCTATCATGAATTGCATAAATATATGATCAGCTTGTGCTCTCATGTAATTTACTCGCAATTTCTCTCCATGAGACGTCAACTCCCTTTTTCAAATATTTGATTGCTACACTTTTTTGTTTATATGCAAATTAAAAGTAAGAAATGACCAAACAATAATGTAATAGTGTGAAAACATGTACTACAATGAACGCCCACAATTTGAGAAATTCTTATCACTTTATGAGTCTACCATATTTGGATTTATTTGAATCATAGCAATCGAATCAAGTTCACTACCATACATATATGCTAATATCAAAGTTTTAGTTTTGTTTCAAGCTTATGGGTTTGGTAGTTATAGCCGTAAAAAGTTAAATCTTCTTTATACTTTTCTTTTAATTAAATCAAAACAATCGAATCGAGTTCACTGCTATAATCAAAGTTTCTATTTTCGTTCCAGATTTTGGGTTTAGTAGTTATAGCCATAAAAAGTTCGAACTTATTTTATACTCCATTATTTTATTTTTAATTGTGAAAGCACCTTACATAATTAGGGATTAAATTTAAATCTAGACCCAACCTCATATTTCAGTAAATATATTTTACTTTACTTAGAATAATTAATTCATATCTAGCCCGCGCGCGTTATCATTATTTTCTTTTATTATTTTATACATTTTGAATGATCTCTTTCAGTACTAGAAAGTACCATTGTCACTATTAGTTTATAAAATTGCATAAAAAAATGTTTCATTTACTCTTTCGTTTTCTTTAACTTAAACCAATAAATAAATGAATAAATGGAATTTCGAATTTTATAGTATAATTTATAAAATTAACAATTGATTCAGTAATAAAGTATTAAATACATTCAAAAAAGTAAATATTAATGTGGCTTATATAGTTATACGTGAGCTGCTAGAGATTCTCTAAAAACACGAGCAGCTAATTGCCTTTCTGTTGGTAGAAAAGTTAAATAAATAAAATTTGATAAAAACACATATTTTAATTTTTTTTTATACAAAGAATTATCTATCCTATCAAAAACTGTATGTTCACCGTCAACTTAATCCTAAACATAATCCAATCAAATTAATTTTGAGCAGAAACTATAGATTAGAATGTTTGGAATATGTAATATTCTTGATCTAGTTGTAGAAGACCTAATAGTATAACACAACAAAAATTTAAATAAAAAGTCTTTCCTCCATCTCAAGGTAATTGAGGTATTTCTTTTGAGTACGAAATTTAAGAAATTGATATTTTAAAGGATAAAATGGAGAGAATAAATAAAATAGGAGAGATGAAGAGAGAGTAAAGAACAAGAGATGATAGAGTATTTGCCAAAAAAGTAAATGACTCAACCACCTTGGGACAATCTAAAACAGAATACGATTCAACTATCTTAGAGCATCCTCATCCGTGTTCTTTGGCAAGAGCATGGAAATGGGCCCACTATTATTCATTTTTTACTCTTCGCTCTTCCGCAAGAGCACAACACTACATCCTTGCTCTTCCGCAAAAGCATGCTCAATGGTCCCACCATTCCATTATTCAACTTAAATACTTCAATTACTAAAAACATTTCCACAATATTCAAATGCATTAAAAATACCCGATACCATTACAAATTACTAAAAAATTAAAAATTACATAATTAAAATCCAAAAAATTGAGATTGAGAGAGTTGTTTAGTATAGTGTCATTTTTTTTGTGTTTGAAATGAGAGTATTTATAGATGAAACTATGAATTTTGGGATAAAAATAATGAAAAAATAAATTAAAAGTGTGAAAAAACGGATATATTTTTATTAGGAAGTGGGAATTTTTTTTATTAAATCTGAATTTTTCAGATTTTTTCAAATTTTTTAAAAATAAAAATAATAAAAAATGATAAACTAACGGCCAATCAGAGCATGTCACGTCGGCTGCTCGTGCTCATGCCGTTGGCACGGACGTGCTCTATGCATAGAGCAGGGCCGTGCCGTCGGCAAGAGCACAACGGCAGATAGCAGGGTGCCGCGCTGTCGGCACGGACGGCGTCCTTCCCCAAGAGCACCGTTGGGGATACTTTTAGAACAACCTAAAACGGAATACGACTCAACCACCTTGAGACTGGGGGAAGTATATCATTTTATCCCCTAACAATAGTCTTCTGTTGATATTTTGGTAAGTCCCACGAGATTAGTTCATTTTTTTTTATATTTTTTCTTTTAAGAGGTGAGCCTTATTCCATAGTAGTGATATTTCAATTAATTTTTTCTACCTCTTTTTTGTTAGTAATTTCTTATTAAAATATGTGTCACTCTTATTGATTCTATATATTTTCAAAGGACGAATAAATATAAATTGTATGGCTAATCATAATACTCCTACAAAACTATTTATATTACTTGAATTTCCAAATCAATGGAGAATCCTAATAGCATAAAAGCGATATTAATGATAGAAGGGCCGTTGATAATTGCACGTGGAAAGTACTCCTATCTGGGGAACACTCTCCATTTTGTAATTAACGAAATTAAATCGTTATTAGCGCACTGTCGGTGTTAATGTCATAGAGACAAAATATTTTTCATTCTTACACTGCAGTTTTATTGCATTTTAATCATCTCCATTTATTTTAACTATATATATACTTTGACATAACATGTGTATAATGGTATTCCCTTCTACGTGCCAAAACCTGACACGTTTACCAGTTTGGGATGTTCGTTATTTAAAGATACATTTTATTTTTTTTCCACTTTTAGTATATAGGTCATGTAATTTATTAACTCATTACTCTCACATTCTACTAATTCATCCGTCCACTATCTAGAGCATCCGCAATGGCAATAGGTCAGCCATAGGCCAGCCACAGGCCGGCAACTCTCTCTCCCTGCCACGTCATCAGCACTAAAAATCCACCTGCCACATCATTATTTTAATCAAATAGACTAGCCTAAGGCCAGCCACAGGCTAGCCGCAATAAAAATAATTAAAAAACAACTACATTTACGGAATTAAATTTACGATAAATTACAGAATTAAATTTATAAGACATATACGGGAAAATTCATTAATTTCATTTAAAAAAAAAGTACATTCATTTAAAAAAAAATACATAATAAAGAAAAAAACTGTCGCCGTGCAGTCTTCTGTGCCCACAACTCTTCAATTATATCCTTTTAGAGTTAAATATGAGCATCAACTTGGTGCATGTCGGCATGTGCCTGGAGACGGCCGGCTTCATACGTTGGGGGTGGCCACGCCGTGGCTTGGACCGGCTGCATCAGTATCGTCATTGGCCCAACTAGTCGGTTGTACGCCTTCGTCTTCGACGACCATGTTGTGCATGATAATGCAGGCGTACATTATATCAGCAATGCATTTGACATCCCACAAACGCGTTGGACCCTTAATAGCCGCCCATCGAGACCGGAGCACACCAAATGCGCGCTCCACGTCCTTGCGGGCCGACTCCTGCCATTCCGCAAAGTAGGCCTTCCTGTCATCATTTGTGTGCCTGATCGTCTTCACAAAGACAGGCCACCTAGGGTATATCCCATCCGCCAAGTAGTAGCTCATATCATGCCGGTTGCCGTTGGCCACAAACGAGACGGTTGGACCGATGCCCCGACACTTCTCGTTTAAGAGGGGCGAAGAGTTGAGGACGCTGAGGTCGTTGTTCGACCCGGCTACCCCAAAATACGCATTCCAGATCCACAACCGGTAATCAGCTACGGCCTCGAGGATCATCGTGGGATTCTTTCCCTTGTAGCCGGTCGTGTAGGCCCCCTTCCAGGCGGTTGGACAGTTCTTCCACTCCCAATGCATACAATCTATGCTCCCTAACATCCCGGGGAACCCATGCTGCTCCCCGTGCATTTGCATCAGATCCTGACAATCTTGGGGGTAGTGCGATCACCGAAAATTTGAACCACGCCCTGACAGAAAAACTTCAGACATTCCAGAGTCGTCGACTCACCGATGTGGAGGTACTCATCCCACATGTCTGCCGCACCTCCGTAGGCCAACTGCCCGATTGCCGCCGTGCACTTTTGAATAGGGGTGTGGCCGGGTCTGCTAGCCGCATCGTGGCTGAAGCGGAAATACAGATATCAACGCTCCAAAGCGTCAACAATACGCATAAACAACTCCCTGCGCATTCTAAAACGCCGCTTGAACATGTTTGCGGGAAACCGTGGGCCCGGAGCGAAGTAGTCGTCATATAGCCGCTGATGTGCAGCTACGTGATCCCGATCAATCACCGCTCGGTGGTGGACAACGGGTCGAGGGCGAGGTACCGCCTGCTGTTTGACCCTTTGCATGTACCGCTCTATCTCGCGGTTCATGTAGGCATCCATAGCCTCGTTCATCCGTCGTTCGTACTCCTCAGCATCACCACTACCACCACTGCTACTACCCGCGTTACTCATCGCTTGATGTTGCTCTTGTACAGAAATGTAGAGAGAGAAAAAACTCGTTAAAACAAGTGGTGCAAATGAAAATGAAACTAAAATCGCGTATATATAGTGTTTCAACAATTTTCAAAAAAAAAAAAAAAAATAGCGCTGGCCGATCGCTCGCCGATCGGCACGCCACAATGGCGGCCAGCGCATCGGCCATTGCTCGCCTATTCTCTCGCCGAATTTGCGCTGACCGATTCCAATGGTTCGGCTAGCCGACCGGCTAGCGACGCGAATCGGCTAGCCGGTGGACTAGCCGCTATTGGAGATGCTCTTATAGTCGTCTCATGTTGACTTGACACAAATTTTAAGAAATTGTTTAACTTTGTGAAGAAAAATGGAGAAATGAGTTAATGAAAAACGGAACTCATTTTTATATAATTTGTTTTATAAAGAATGTGAGTGTAATGGGTTAGGTGAATTATTGATCCCTTATCTAAAATGAAAAAACAAATGAAATTTAAATCAGAAATATAAAATTAATATATTACTAATATATAATAAAAAATGGAGTTTACACATTCCACGAATTTTTTAGTCATTTTTTAT
The DNA here is from genome assembly GCF_023119035.1 of Salvia hispanica. Classification (NCBI taxonomy): domain Eukaryota; kingdom Viridiplantae; phylum Streptophyta; class Magnoliopsida; order Lamiales; family Lamiaceae; genus Salvia; species Salvia hispanica. The sequence continues at coordinate 40,395,265 of NC_062965.1, forward strand.
TGTAAATATCAAATAATTTCTGAAAATTTGCAACAAAATCATGTGTCTTTAATCGATTGAGTAATAAGAATATCGTCATGCTACATACATTACTAAGTACACAAGACAAAATTTTGAATAATTATAGAAAATGAGGTGAGTTTGTCCCCTAATGTGGAAATTGCCTCGAAAAGGACATCCATTTGTTTAAGCTACCAATAATTAAAGATAATATTTTAGACTTATCTCCAATACCCATCTGTGTGAATATATTTTATTTAACAAAGGTAGTATAGTATTATTAGTTGATCGGAATCATTTGTGTGATGTAGTTAGGGTGGCTACATGCTTCAATATCAAAATTTAATACCCAAAAATATAAACCAATGCTAGGCCGGCGACCGGCATGAATCTTCCTCGGCTCTATATTATAGTCAAAATAGGCGCCATAAAATATGCTTTGAATCATCGAAACCACCAAAATAAATTGCAATGGATAGAAACAACTGGTTTTAGATTTTGCCGGACTCTAGTGATTGTCACAATGTATTAAATAAATGAAACAAAAATTCAAACTCTGTAGAATAACATCACATTCAAATATTCAATCAATGAAAGTGCAGTCTAGAATTGTACTCCATTTGGCATTTGTAGAGTACAGTATGATTTGGGTTATGTATGATTTTGCGCAAAATCTTTCCTTCAAAATTCAAAACTATGCTTTTTCTCCGATTCAATTTTTTTTATTAAACGTTAAGATGAGATCAAATACTTACGGAATTAATACAAACAGCATAATCATATTGTAAAGCTATTTTTATTATCTAAACAGGCGCATTATTGAAAAAAGAAACAGAAACTGAAATAAGTGGGCCCAATCCAATAGAATTTGGGCCTAAAAGAAAAATGGTGAGAAGCCTTGACAATACCTACCTACTTAACATTTCTCATAGTGTATATAAATATGCGTGGTGGGATATATTCACGTCCCAACAATAAATATTTGTAAAACACAAAACAGTTCCTATTCCATAAGATTTTGTCATCCAACGTCCCTTATTTGATACATGGAATTTAATTAAATTTTTAAAAAAATCAAGAAGGGTAGATATGGGAGTTCAATTCACAGACGGTTATTTGCTTCCATGATTCTCTCCTTCAATAGTTGGAAGTTATATTATTTAATTTATTTTCCTTAACTAAATCTATATCACGCAGAATTTGATTCTCTCCTCCATGTAGGACGATTTTTCTTCAATTCACAGTATGTTTTTTGTCTAAAGATTTGTATTCGAAGATTCAATATTACCGTCAGTTTTCTTGGAAGTTAGTGTCAATTTCTTTATATCCTCCGGTGTTATCAACGATGTAAGAAGGAAATTTATTTTATTTTAGGATCTATGAATCGAAATAAATTTCATAGAATTGTTGTGAGTTGAACAAGTCAGAAAGTTGCAGTACGCAATGTACGAATTTATGTGTAATGTAATTTACGTTATATGTGTAATGTAGATAACATAGAATGTAATGCAAAGAAAAAATCATAATATAACAACACTGTATGTACTTTTTCTAAGTATGTAATGTACATTAGTTTAATATAACATAGTATCGATATGCAGCAAACAAATTATAATGTAAAACTTGTGCTTGTTTAATGTAGAAGTTGTGTTTTGTGTTTTTGCATTTGTTAGAGTTGTGACAATTTGCAGAAAGTAATGTACTATTTTAGTCAGTTAATGTAGAGTGACTTACTGGAATGATGCAGTAGTTTACCTATTGTTACGTGTGCACGAAATTAAAGGAACTAGGGTGTAGTACCAACCCAATAACATATCAGTCACTAAAGGTAGGAAGTTAGAGACATTCCAACTTATCCATTGGGCTAGGGAGTTTAAGTCGTTCCCGTAGGGGTTTAGCAATCCATGGGGTTAGGGTATAGTACCACCACATGCATTGAGTTTCATTTTTTATGTGTGTTTTGGATTTCATACCGTGAATAATGTACGAAAATTAGCCTTTAATGTACATGCGTAATACTAAATGATGTACATGTGTAAGGATTGAATGTTTGGCGTAAATTAAATCCATACACTTTGGGTTAAGCAATTCATGGGGCTAGGTTGTAGTACCGACTCACAAACGAAACCATCATTAATGGCAGGGAGTTAGGATCATTCCCCTAGGGTTTAGCAATCCATAGGGCTAGGGCATATTACCAACACATGCATAAAATTTCGCTTCCTAATGTGTGGTTTGGATTGTATACAGGAATAATGTACGAATATAGTCTTATAATGTACATGCCTAACATTATTAATGAGTTTTCGTACATTATTCACTAGGAATGACTACATTAGTTATGTATTTTATGTACTTCATTCGTTTAGGCAGTGAATGACTACATTATTTACATTGAATGGTTACATTATTTATGAGTTTTCGTGCATTATTTATAAGTGAATGAATACATTAGCTATGACTTGTATATACCTCTTCCAATTACTCTATTACAATGGTATATTACTATGTTATGGTGCATTACATTATTATTCCTTGCATGTACATTACCAACATGCTTAATAAATAATGTAAACGTTTTTATAGAATTAATGTACTATGCATATAGTAAATAATGTACACAATGCTATCATTAATGTACAAAAGTATAAATATTATAAACTCTGTAAGCACTTTGGTGTGACAACACGCTTAGCCTCCCTATCTGCAGCCATTTCCTTCCTAAATTGGTGTATAAATGAAAGAGGAATGTCTTCATCAAAGTCATCATCGAAGTTGGACGATGTTGTCCACTTTGATTATCATAAGAAAAACGCACATATATTAGTCTAGATGTAAATTGAATGTCTAATAACACAACGTACAATGCAGAATAAGGATTATACAGATCGAAATAATCGATTTAATTTGATGCTTCAAATTAGAAGACTTGATGTACATATAAGACTGAATAATGTATCAATGCATAAGTAATTAATGTACATATTAAATCCTTACATAGATACATCACTTACTATTACGCATGTACATTAAATGCCACTTTTTGTACATTATTTACTGTATGTAATCCAAAAAACACAAAAAAATGAAATTCAATACATGTAGTGGTACTATACCCTAGCTCCATAGATCGGTAAACCCTAATGAAATTATTCAAAAGTGTATCAATGTATTCTAAATGTATAGCACGCAATAATGTAGCATATCCGATCAAAATAATGTAAAATGTAAAATACCTATTGTAACAGCATAACAATCCTAATGCAAAACTCGATCACACATAATGTAAACAAATTACGAGCAAAATGTAATTCGCCGAATAATGTAAATTTAACCTCATAATAATGTAATATGAAACAGACTAATGAACTCAAAACAAATGATATTAACAATTTCAAAGGCATAGACATTTGTAAACCTTATAATGAACGATTTTCACCATTTAATGTACTAATTTCTCTATTTAAAGAATAAATTTGTTAGTAGAGAATCCAGAGGACCAATTTCAACAAAGAAATTCAATTCAAACTATGTGAAGAACATGAAATCAACAATTAAACACTCAACATTATTTAGCAAGGCGGAATCATTAAAAAAGAAGAATCAAACAGGCCCAAATTTTTATTACTATTGAAAACAATGAAAACTTCAATTGAATAATGTAAAAAATAATCGAATTTAGTTTTCCCAGTTTAAAACAGCCTGAATGTCATCACAAAATTACCTTTTTCTGGGTTTGTAACGGTGAATCGATGAATGGTTTTCTGATACACGATTGACGATCGCCAACTACGTCAACTAGAGGGAAGTGGGTTTCAACCGATTGAGCGTGATCTTCAGAGAGAGAACCAGCGGTGAAATGACGGAGAAAATTGTTTTATCTAATATAATTTGGGGAGCTAGCGTTTCGGCAGAGAAGAATTGAGGGAGAAGAGAGAATGAATTGACATATGAGAGAATGGGAAGGTGGATCATCATTCCTACACTACAAAAAAAACAAGCTTTGCCGAGCACCAAGTGCTCGGAAATATAAAGAAAAATGCTCGGAAAATCGTGATATACCGAGCACTTTCCTAGCACCGAGAGTGCTCGGTATTCGCTTCGTCGGAATTTTTATACGAGCACATAAAGTGCTCGGACATCCGAGCACCCGATTGTGCTCGAAAACTGCCGAGCACATAACCAAGTGCTCGTAATATTCCGAGCACTTGCATGAATTTCAGATTTTGGAACATGGCGAGCACACACTCAGGTGCTCGGACATTCGAGCACCCGATTGTGCTCGCAAAATGCCGAGCACATACCCAGGTGCTCGTAATATTCCGAGCAGAATTTCATATTTTGGAACATGGCGAGCACATACTCAGGTGCTCGGAAAAAGCCAAGCACCTAGGTGCTCGGAATTCTGGTTTCTAGAAATATTATTATTTTTCTATATTTTTATTTGATGAATAGTTAATAAATTATTTTAGTTTATTATATTTTTTAAATTAATATTAATTAAATCAATAAAGTAAACAAAAC
>NC_062965.1:40399888-40438548 GCF_023119035.1 Salvia hispanica
ATATTGATTTAAGATTACTATCATTTCCTATGTAGTAATATATATATATATATATATATATATATATACACGTACATAATTAGTAGTACAATATGGTACACAACCACACACATTTACATAATTATTGTGTATATATATGTACTAATTTATACTATAATAAAATATATATACATCTATTTAGTAATTTCTATAAATTAAAATTATCTATATATTCGATTATAGTGAGTCGATCATAACCATAAATATATTCTCTCTGACATATCTCTTAGTATAAACGGCAATAAAATATGTCATGACAATATAATATGGTAATATGCAAAATAATGCAGGTTTTGGGTTAGGGATGTCACAGGAATTCTGTCAGAAGTCAGAACTAGCAGGATCCGTAGGGGCCGTGGTACCGGCCAGTATGGAGGAAAAATCAGATGCTGAACAGGAACAAGAGGAGGATTCAAAGAAGAACCCTTTACCTACGGACACACTACCCCCGCAAGAGGAGGATTCAAAGAAGAACCCTTTACCTAGGGGAGGAAGACTCATTCCCTGTAATCATCAACAGCGGGTTGACTGAAGAGCAAGAGGCAAGACTACTAACTGTCTTTGAGCAAAAACAAGAAGGCTATTGGATGGAGCATTACGGACCTGGTAGGTATAAGCCCGGACGTCTGCATGCACCACATTAGGCTAGAGGATGGAGCCAAGGCGCATAGGGACTCCCAAAGAAAGGTGAACCCAAACATGCGAGAAGAGATATTGAAGGAAATCTTGAAGTTGCTCTCACTAGGCATTATATACTCGGTGCCAGACAGTGAATAGGTTAGCCCAATCCATATGGTCCCCAAGAAGTCAGGGATCCAGGTGATTAAGAATGGGAGGAATGAACTAGTGCCCACCAGACTAGTTACTGGGTGGCGAATGTGTATAGATTACCGAAAGCTGAACACTGCAACCAGGAAGGACCACTTCCCCCTGCCATTCATCGATCAAATGCTGGAGCGACTGGCTGGGAGGAAGTACTTCTGCTTTTTGGATGGGTACAGTGGATACTTTCAAATTTATGTGAACCCGGAGAACCAGGATAAGACCACGTTCACGTACCCGTTTGGAACGTATGCGTATAGGCGTATGCCATTTGGCCTATGCAACGCCCCCGGTACTTTCCAATGGTACATGATGAGCATATTCCAGGACATGATTGAAGATTGTATAGAGATCTTTATGGATGATTTCACTGTCTATGGAGACTCTTTCGACTCGTGCTTGCAACATTTGGATATGGTGCTAGGAAGGTGTCAAGGAAAGAGTCTGGTCTTGAACTTTGAGAAATGCCACTTTATGGTTACAGAAGGAATTGTTCTAGGACACGTGGTGTCGGAAAAGGGAATCCAGGTGGATCAAGCTAAAGTGGATGTCATATCCAAACTACCCTTCCCTACTGATCAGAAAGGAATAAGAGGTTTCCTTGGCCATGCTGGATTTTATCGAAGATTTATCAAGGATTTAGCCAAGATTGCCCAACCTCTTACCAGGCTTCTCCAGAACGAGGTGGAGTTCGTCTTCGATGAGCATTGCAAGGCTGCTTTCAACCTCCTTAAGGAAAAATTGATTTCTGCACCGATCATTCAGGCTCCTGACTGGGATCACCCCTTCGAGGTGATGTGCGATGCTAGTGACTATGCAGTGGGGGCCGTACTGGGTCAGAAGATAGATGGGAAAAGGTACGTGATATTCTATGCATCAAAAACCCTGAATCAAGCCCAACGGAATTATGACACCACCGAGAAAGAGATGTTGGCGGTTGTCTATTCATTCGAGAAGTTCAGGCAGTACCTACTGGGATCCAGAGTCATCGTCTATACTGACCATGCGGCGATCAAGTATCTCATTGCGAAGAAGGAGTCAAAGCCCCGACTGATCAGATGGGTGCTGCTTTTACAAGAATTCGACTGGGAGGTAGAAGACAAGAAGGGAGTCGAGAACAAGGTAGCGGACCACTTGAGCAGAATAATACAAGAAGGGAACAGTGAAGATGTAAGGGATCGATTCCCGGAAGAGCATTTATGTGAAGTAATTTTCTCCGCAAGAAAGATCGATTGGGAAGAAGTGATGAGACTTACTGGTCAGGACGCAACAACCAAGGGCAAGGAGAAAGTAGGACAGGAACCCTGGTATGCGGACTTGGCAAACTACTTAGTAACAGGAGAACTGCCAATGGTGCCAAACGTGACAAAGGCTCAGAGGATGAAGATCAAGAGCGAAGCAAAGTATTATTTCTGGGACGATCCATACTTGTGGAAGGCAGGAGCAGACCAGGTCATTAGAAGATGTGTTCCTGACTGGGAGCAACGGGATGTACTGACGCACTGCCACTCCTTGGCATGTGGAGGACATTTCGGGCCAAGGAAGACTGCCAGAAAAGTGTTAGATAGCGGATTCTACTGGCCAACCCTGAATAGAGATGCATACGAGTTCTGCAAGGGCTGTGACCGTTGCCAATTGACCGGTGGGATCTCCGCGAGGGATGAAATGCCGCAAGTTCCAATAATAGTTTGTGAAGTGTTCGACATCTGGGGTATGGACTTCATGGGTCCTTTTCCCTCATCTTATGGGAACTCCTACATCCTAGTGGCAGTTGACTACGTGTCAAAATGGATAGAAGCCAAGGCCACAAGCACTTGTGAATCTAAAGAAGTCACCAAGTTCCTCAAGAGTCATATATTCAGCCGATTTGGGATACCAAGGGCAATCATCTCCGATCAAGGGACTCACTTCTGCAACCGAACGGTCGAAGCATTGATGAAGAAGTACGGAGTTCATCACCGCCTATCCAGTCCTTACCACCCTCAAGCCAACGGGCAAGCAGAGATCTCAAACAGGGAAATAAAGAGCATTTTAGAGAAGACAGTCAACCCCTCCAGAAAAGATTGGAGCACAAGGTTGGAAGATGCTCTGTGGGCATATCGGACAGCCTACAAAACTCCTATAGGGATGTCCCCCTATCGCATCGTCTTTGGGAAGATGTGTCACTTGCCAGTGGGAATTGAACACCGAGCATACTGGGCAGTACAACAGGTTAATGTGGATGCTAAGGCCTGTGAAGAGGAAAGGAAGCTACAACTTCAAGAGCTAGAAGAACTCAGATTGGAGTCGTTCGACTCAGCCATGTGGTATAAGGAGAAAACAAAGATGTGGCACGACAAAAATCTGAGAACCAAGGATCTCCAAGTTGGTCAGAAAGTACTACTCTTCCAGTCAAGACTGAAGCTAATGCCTGGGAAGCTCAAATCCAAATGGGCAGGACCTTACATTATCACTGCATTACGTGCTAATGGAGCGGTCGAGATTTCAGGGAGTATCCCTAACTCTGAACCTTTTGTCGTTAATGGACATAGATTAAAAATATATAGGGAAAATGAAGAAGTGTGTGTAGTGGAAGAAATTCCACTACACTTTAAGAGCATCTAAATGACCAGTAGGAAAGGGATTTGAAGTTCCACCTGGTCAACGTCATATGTAATGTACTTACTGACCGGGTAAAACTTCAAATACCCTTAGTAATGATGTAAATATTGTAAATATTTGGTAATTTAATTTAAGTCAAGAAAGAAAAACAACAAAAAGATTTTTTTTCGGATCTTAAATATTAATTCGGAGTTCGTACTGACCACGAGAATACCACTTGGGTGAAACTCTGAATTATATTAAAGAGCCATTTATTTGCTTTATTTCTATTTCTAGCTAATTGAGAAGAGGGAGTTGAGTAAAGTTTGAATTTTGGGGTGTTGCAGCTTTGCAGGCGAGTGCAGAGGCTGGGAGGCGCGTGAAGCAAGGACGTGACAAGCAACGTCCAATCAGCTGCCAGCAAGCACAACCGCCTTCCACACGAAGCGTCTCAACCGAGCGACCGCCTACAACCGGTCAAAACCCTCAACTACCCACCCCTCTATAAAACACCCCACCGCCTACTCCCCTTCACTTTACAAACCCTTACCTGCACTCTCTCTCCCACAACCACCACCCCCACTCCGAAAAACTACCACCCACTAAAGAAACCACCGCAAACCACCACCGGTACAGTCATGGCAAAGAGAAAGGCAACCAACAACCGAGCATCTACCACCGGCGAAGCCTCGTCAGAACTCCAGCCAGCAGCCGAGTCGCGGCCGCCAAGCCCACAACGATCACAACCACCGCCGACGACACAAATTCCGGCGATGGTTCCTTTAGACGCACTGGCGGCGTTTCTAAGGCAACAAGACCCTAACAGAGACTGGACAACAACCCTAGCCGGATTTAGCCTAACCGGAGGAATGCCGGCGACATCAAACCCTACCCCAACTGCAACCACAGAACACCCACCCACCACCACCCCAAAAACCTCAATTCCAACGTCCGAAAATATTCCCTCAACAATTGCTGCACAATCAGAACCCTCCCACCCTTCTCCCATACACCAACAAACAGAGCCGCTGGACGTCAGCCCTCTTTCCGCCTATCAAGATCCCAACTGGGGAGAAACAGAAGACAAGGAGAGTGGAGGGAGAGCAAGCGAGAGCGAGAAAGGTGAAGCAGAGGAGATTAGGGCCACTGACGCAAAAATCGATGTAGCGGAGGAGGAGATAGATCTGAACGAGACGGCCAGGAAGCAAGGGATAATGACGGATGAAGAATTCCAAACGGTTTTGGGCAAAGGGGGGATCGTGGTAAACCCTGAAGGGGTGGCTGAGGTACTGGACCTCGCATCCCAGGCAGTAGGGAAGGGGGAAGCAACAAAGGAAGCGGAAAAGTCGGAAGGGGTAGTCCACCAATCAGTGGAGGAGAGGACAGACAAACAACCGGAAAAGGCAGAACAACCTGAGGAGGAGGGGCAAGAGCCAGACACACATCAAGAGGAAGCCTTAGTGGTAACTAAACCCAAGACAGTAAAGAGGAGCTAGTATTGAAAATCGACCCCAAGGCAGAAAGGCAGAAACCCCAAAGAGTGTCACAGAGATGTTTAGGAAAGTGGACGTCCAACAAGGCAGGAGCAAACACCGCAGCAGATGCAGTGGAGGTTTCGAGTGATGACGAGAAGACTACTCCTACAAAACCTGGGGAGGAGCCCTCGAATGCTAGCCAGGAGGACACCCAAATGGCAACAGGGACAGTATCAGCAACGCCGACTGACCAGGAGGAAAATACTGACAAGGTGGCTGAGGGTCTGGACCTCGCATCAGAGTCAGTAGGTCGGGAGGAGGCAGCAAGAAGTGATACTAGTGCCCGCATGGTGGCCGAGCCTACCGCCCAGGAGGACACTTCAACACAAGCCGACGAGGAAGCAGAGGCAATGGATGTCGAAGAAACCAAGTACATTCAAGAAAGGAAGAGGAAGGGGAAAGCCCCTGTCAAGAAGAAACAAGTCATGAAGAAACAGCGCACTGCCAATGCAAGCATAGTGATCAGAGAGCCGGAAGAGAAAGAGAGATCAAGCGACACCGACTACACTTCCAGCGAGGATTCTGACTCAGAGAGTGATATCTCTCTGGAAGGAGAAGACTATCACGAGCAGCAGCTCCCCGACAACCACCTTGAACTAGTCCACCCTCCGGTAGAGAGGATCGTGTACCGGCGGTGGAGGGTAACGCTCACTGATGAGCTTATGGAGGACATGAAGCACTACGACACCAAAAAGCTTCAAGATGCATTTGACGACAAGGATGACAGTAGCAAGCAAGTCAAATGCGGAAAGGTACTCCATATACCCTCTTTGGATGAGTTGTCTGTTCGTGATTCCTTCCTGGCCAGTATGGAAGCATTGGGTTTTGAATGGCTGTTAGAGAATAGGGACCCAGAGATATCGGTGAGATTAGCGAAGGAGTTCTTCACCACGTTTAGGTTCCAACTCACTACGGACCTAGACGAGGTGTCAATCTCCTTTAGGATATTCGGTGGTGAACTGTCGATGAGTCTGATAGAGTGGACTGTGCGATTGGGAATGTGTAGCCTGGAGGAGGCTATAGGTCCGGTGGAGAAGCCGTGAGAGGGGGGTACCGAGGCGACATATAGAATTTGAGCCCCAGGAAGCCTGGGAGGAGCTAACCCACCCCAATGCTGGCCAGTTCGCCTCCACAAAATCCAGATCCACCCACTTCAACAATTCCATGCTACGATTGGTGCAGCTCTACTTAGGCTATAACCTACTGGGGCAGAGCAACTCCGCTGCAAGAACGTCCATGACCGAATTGTACTTGGTATGGTGCGCTAAGCATGGAAGGAAACTGCACCTAGGGTTTTGGACAACCTACCAATGCCACCTGATAGCCACCTACCCAGCCAGAAACTTGTCGCTCTGCCACATACTAGGAGCCTTCGTGCGCAACAACATCATCATAACAGAGGCAGAAGACCAATACTAATGGAGAGAATACTAAAGGAGTTGGCAAGAGGGAAAGCAAGCACATGGAGGCTGGAACAAGCGGACATGGAGGACAGGAAGAAGACGGCGATGGACAACAGGAGGATGATGACAACCAACCCGGACCTACTGAAGAAGAACCAACGGACCCACCTGCACAGAACCCTGCCCCAAGAAGGAGCAGGAGGAACATCTGATCGAACCACCCCCAACTGACCAGTTAGTTTTCTTTTTATTTTTTTAAGTTTTTTTCTTTTGTTTATGTTTTCATACTTTTTTTTAATAGGTAGATTTATGTGTTTTAATTGTATGCAAACCCCATTCATAACACTTAGCCTATTTAATAGTCTAAGTGTGAGAAGTAAAGGGTTTGCTACTTTTTGTGCATATGGTTATTATGTTTTTCTTTGTGTTTTGTCGTGGGCATGTTACCTCACACTTAGCCTACTGCGTAGTCTAAGTGTGAGGAGTTTATATGTTTATATTTCATGTTTGTAAATATTTTGCTCTGTTTTGTTTATAAATCTAGTTATATATCTGAAACTCTCCCACTTAGCCTATTGCATAGTCTAAGTGTGAGAAGTTTTTAAATATAATATGTGTTTGTTATAAGTGTGTGTCTGTCATACTAGCCATTCCCAATTTTCACTTCACAGCCCGTATCTGGGGCAGACACTTGTGAAGTGAGAGGAGGGAGCAAATGGCCAGTATGACACGTATATATGTGTTATTTGAGTCAGTGCATGTTAGTTTTTTTTAGGTTTGTTTAGGTCTAGGAATTATGTGTTATGTTTTATGAATGGGCTTAAAACTCAACTGCCTCGAACTGACGGTGAGGGGAATTGAGGGAGATAAGGCATGCCGGAAAACAGAAACCACCCCCTCCAGTAACCCCTAGTCAGTATAGATGATGCAAGTATGAAGGAAAAACCCATCCCTTAGGTCAGACACGAAAGCCCTCTTAAAAGGTGAGTTAGAAACCCCAAAGTGGAACTACTTTCCACTAAGTACTGAAAAAAAAAGAAGAGAGGCTACCACATGATGTCTAGGGCAAGGTGACCGCGTGTGGCAAACCCTGAAGGCAGTAGGAAACCCCCCCATAAAAAAAAAAAAAAAAAAAAAAAAAAAAAAACCTACCCTTAGAACCCCATTTTCTAGCCTGACTTATACCCCGAAATAACCCATCAGCCACTGGAACTGTGTGCGTGCAAGGCATGAGGCAAGGAAGCAACTGCCCAGGAGGACATACAAAAGGGACCAACTGAAGAAAAGAAAGGCAAAGAAAGAAGGAGAAAATCGATCTGAAATCTCCAGATCCAAAAAAATAGAAGAAGGAATAAGGGTGGCAAAGCCACAGAAAAGAAAATTGAAGAAAATGGTCGCAGATACTTGACCACAAAAAGAGAAAGGAGAAGAAGGAATAAGGGTGGCGAAGCCACGAAGAAGCTACTGACCAGTTGGAAGCCAATGTCAGAAATTGTCCAGCCAAAGAAGAAGCCCTAGCCAGAAGCCCGAATGCACACAGTTCTCCCTCATCAAATAAGTAGTTATTGTTGGACCTTAGAGCCTTAGGGACAACTACCCCAAACATTACAAGCCACTAGCCCCATTACAAGTCTTAAAGACCTTCGGGAGCTGCATGTGAGATCTGAGTCCGAAACATCTGTGGTTTAGCATTGAGAGAAAACAGTCCTAACATCCCCTGTGAGGAATGAGTGACTGAGTGAACCCAGTGTTTGGCCTAGGATTGGGTGATCCTGACAAACAGATATACTGACTGGGGAAGAAAAGGGGGGCGGCGGAAGTTCAAGGCTGCCTAAGGCCGGATTGCACCTGATCTCGAGGGGAAGGGTAGTTGAAAATATAGCATGTTCTATGTGTTTAAGTTAACTATGTGTCTTATGTGTTTGTGTCGTTTTTGTTTTCTTTTCTTTTGCGTCAGAGTCTTGAGTCTAGTTAGGTAGAGTCGGTCAGGGGGAGTAACCAGGCTCGAATTCGACTTATTTCTTTTTGTTTGTCTTCACGCTTGAGGACAAGCATGTGGTAAGTGTGAGCAGTTTGATAAATCGTATTCTAAGCCTTGGTTACTGGTCAGTATGTCGTGAAATGTATGTATTATCTGCAAAACAGTTGCTTAAGTGTGCAGGATTAAAGGATCCAAGTCAGTGGGAGACGATTCAGGTGACGCAAGTGAAAAGGGCGCCAGAAGGGTGCGATACTGACCATGATGCATGCCAGAGAGAAGGCTCGAGATGGAGAAGGAGGATAGCTGGGATGATCATTAAAAAGGGCAAAAAGGTCAAAACACGGGAGAAGTCTACCCTAAAAGCAAGGGCAAGCCTCCCTATAAAAGAAGCCACTTGGAGAGAGAGAAAGAGTTCGATCCACGCCCCTTTAGAGTTGGTTCCGTAAAGTTCGGTTCGAAGCTCTCAGTTCGGAGTTCGACAATTACACTTAGTAGAATTCTCTCTAGAAGATCCATCCTTCAGCATTATCCCACTTCTCGTTCCTCGCCACAACAATGGTCTTGACGCCCAGAGTTTGCCGGAGAAGTCATCAGTCCGTCGTTCTAGCCAGTTATCGTAGCAGTGTAGTAGTATCATCGCCCGGAGTGGCACAAACAATCTTAATCGCTTTCTTAGTTTAAGTTTACTTGTTTTCATCAAGTTATTTGCAAACACTCATCGCTGTTGCTCTTTTAAAGTACTTGTTATTTTCCAACATTTACATTATGAAGTTTCTATTTCGCATGTCATTTTGGTTCGAGTTTGCTTCATTCTACCTAGGAAAGTTAGATTTAGTTATTGCTTTCAATTTCTAAGTGTTTTCTTATCGGGAGTTGTTGATTTGAAGTTGTAGCTAGTTTAGTCAAGTTTTCGTGCATGAGTTTCTTTTCTGCGCCGTGATTACCACCTTGCATGTCAGTCAGTAGAAGTAAAAGTTGCAGTTTACCGTTTAATTTAAGTTTAAGCATTTTAATCGATGGATCTTGAGTTTGAATTTGTGAATCTGAAGTTCAGTTATGGTGTTTGTGTTTATCTGAATTCTGTTAATACTTGGTGAAGAAGAAAACGTAAAAATCAACTTTATTGGACCACTTTTACTTTTAAGCTACTTTTGCTTTTGTTCCCTACTTTTCAGATGTACTATCCAGACCTGTCAGAGAGAGCCCCAGCCAACAGATATACCTTGTAGTCTAAATTTCCTCTTTTAGTAACTGTCCACTTTCCATATGTCTCCGATACACCTTGTCCCCTATTTTCACGAACACTCCCACATGTCTGTTATTTTCCCGCCTACTAGTCAGTAGAGTACCACCTTTATTTCCTGTCTAGGTAAAATCTCAACCCAAGCGTGGTAGCTAACCAAACACCCAGGAAAGTCACCGCAGTTATCAAAACGTGTCCATCCTCGTGGGATTCGACCCTTACCTCCATTAAACTAACCAGTAGAAGTGGGTTGAGGAAATTTGTTTGAAGCCAGGTCCCGGTTATTGTACCAACGACTCAGCTAGGTCGGGAATCTCTAACTGATCAGTTGGATACACTCCAATTCACATACGAAAACCAAAAAGGGGGAACAAACCTGACCGTTCAGGTAGTCCAACTGGTCAGGGAAAGGTCAAGAGGGACAATTGCAGCTGGGGTACAGGAATCAAGATCAAACTAATTGGGGAAACAGAAATCAGAACAATCCAGGGAGTTCCTATGTGCCACCTCACCAGAGAAATAACCAAGGAAACTACCAGAATTCCCAACCAAATCATCAAGGGAATCAAGGGTCTGGTAGCCAGTACAATAACCATCAGGGAAATCAAGGATCTAACAACCAATACAACAATCATCATGGCAACTATCGTCAGAACCAAGGTCAAGGACCAAATTCTGGTCAATTCAACTCCAGACCACAGAGGAGTTTGGATGACATGGTCCATGATCTAGTGAATTCACAGCAGTTCATGCAGGGTAACCTGCACTCCAACAATGACATGGTGCACAAGTTACAAGATGCTCAGTCTGAACATAAAGCCGCCATGGACATGATGGCAAAGCAACTTTCCTAGATCGCAGTTTCCTTGAATGAGATGCGAGGGAATGAAGGGAAACTTCCTGCCACCGTCAAACCGCCAGACCGAGCAAACATTAGTCAAATCACCTTGAGATCTGGGCGGGGTTATGAAGGGCCGACGTTGGAAATTGATGAGGAAGTGCCTATGCAGGCTAGTGAAGGGAAACAGAGTCAGCAACATCAAGAGGAAGGCGCTAGACCCAGGGAAATCCTTGTTCAGGAAGACCTCCAGAAGGGAGATTTAGGGGGATCCCTACCTCGACCAAGGGACCCGTTCTTCCTAGACCCCGAACCTGAAGAAGTGAGTAAGGAAGGAAACAAGGGAGTTGATGAAACCCAGGCTGGGACTTCCACAAATGCAGTAAAGCGAGCAAAACTATTTCCATATCGCGGGGAGGCGAAGAAGAAAAAGGATGATACAGAGGATCTCATGGAGATTTTTAGCAAGTTGGAAATCAACCTGCCCTTCTTGCAAGCCTTAAAAATGTCTGTCTTCAGTAAGTTTATCAAGGAGTTTATTGCAGGGAAGACCAAGCCAGATGGGAAGATTGTGATCGGGGAGACTGTGTCTGCTGTGATACAAAAGAGAAGGATGCCCTCAAAATGCACCGACCCAGGTATGTTCACATTACCCATCTCTCTAGGGGATATCAAGGTCGAACATGCTATGTGTGATCTAGGGGCGTCAATAAATGTTTTACCACTTTCGATCTATAAGAAGTTGACTGGGGTGAGAATGGTTGCTACCAAGGTAGTAATCCAGTTAGCAGATAGAACTTGCATTTGCCCTGAAGGAGTATTGGAAAATGTCATAGTCAAGGTGCATGATTTTCTATATCCTGCTGATTTTTATGTGATCAAGATGAATGATAATGAGTCTGCTGAGTCTAGTGGGGTACTTTTAGGGAGACCATTTTTGCGTACTGCTAAGACCATTATCGATGTCTTTGATGGAACAATTTGCTTGGACTATAACGGGGAGAAATATACCTTTAGCATAGATGAGGGGATGAAAAGGCCTTTAGATGTTGAGAATCTCTATGCTATTGATGTTATTAACCCTTTAGTCCAAGAGTATCTTGAGACGGAATTGATACAGGAACAAATCGACAACTCGGAGTTGAGCCATTCGATTGACAGGGAAGTTGTAGGATGGTGTGCAGCGATGAACACAGCAGAATTGATAGATGAAGAACTCACGGATGCTATTATGGAATTCTGCAGAAGTCCTGAGTCAGCTAGATCTAAGGGATCAGCTTATGTGACTAGTCTGGAAAAATCTCATGGGTTTGGGAAGGAGACTTTACCAGAAATGGCGGACAAAAATCCCTTGCCCCAGGAAACGAATGGAACAAAAAAAGAGCTGAAGATACTTCCACCAGGCCTCAAGTACGCTTACTTGGAGGAGGATGAGACATTTCCGGTAATAGTCAACAAGCAACCTGACCAAGGAGCAAGAGAAGGAGTTAGTGGAAGTCATCAAAAGAAACAAGAAAGCAATAGGATGGACTCTCTCAGATTTGGTGGGAATAAGTCCGGACCTTTGTATGCACCACATTCGTTTAGAAGAAGGTGCGAAGGCTCATCGAGATGCACAACGGAAACTGAACCCGAACATGCGAGAGGAGGTCCTAAAGGAGGTATTAAAATTGCTTGCTCTAGGGATTATCTACTCCATTCCTGACAGTGAGTGGGTCAGTCCTGTCCATATGGTACCAAAAAAATCTGGAATACAGGTTGTTAAGAATGAAAAGAATGAGTTGGTACCCACCAGATTAGTGACGGGATGGAGGATGTGCATCGACTACAGGAAGTTGAACGAAGCCACAAAGAAGGATCATTTTCCCTTACCTTTCATTGATCAGATGCTGGAAAGACTGGCAGGCAAACAGTACTTTTGCTTCCTTGATGGATACAGCGGCTATTTCCAAATCTACGTTAATCTAGAGGACCAAGGGAAAACCACATTCATGTGCCCCTTTGGTACATATGCATACCGAAGAATGTCGTTTGAATTGTGTAATGCACCGGGAACTTTCCAACGGTGTATGATGAGCATTTTCTCGGATCTGTTGGAAGTATGCATTGAAATATTCATGGACGATTTCACCGTATATGGGAACTCATTTGATACTTGTTTAGCCAGCCTTGATCTAGTGTTACAGAGATGCCAAGAGAAGCATTTAGTGTTGAATTTCGAGAAATGCCACTTCATGGTGACTGAAGGCATTGTCCTGGGTCACGTGGTTTCTGAGAGGGGTATTCAAGTAGACAAAGCAAAGGTGGATGTGATATCAAAATTACCATACCCTACGAACCAAAAAGAGGTGATCGGCTTCCTAGGCCATGCAGGGTTCTATAGGAGGTTTATCAAGGATTTTGCGAAAATCGCGCAACCGCTCACTCGGTTGTTACATAATGATGTGGAATTCGTCTTTGACGAAGGATACGAAAGGGCGTTCCAGTTGCTTAAGGACAGGTTAGTATCAGCACCAATTATCAGAGCACCAGACTGGAGCCATCCTTTCGAGATAATGTGTGATGCGAGCGATTTTGCTGTGGGAGCTGTCCTAGGACAGAAAATTGATGGAAAAAGCTATGTGATCTTCTATGCTTCCAAGACGCTGAATCAGGCTCAGAAAAATTATGACACCACGGAGAAGGAAATGTTGGCTGTCGTATACTCGTTTGAAAAATTCCGACCCTATCTCCTTGGGTCAAGGGTTATAGTCTTCACGGACCACGCGGCGATTAAGTACTTGCTGGCTAAGAAAGAGTCTAAGCCGAGATTAATCCGTTGGGTGTTACTCTTGCAGGAGTTTGATTGGGAAGTAAGAGACAAGAAAGGAACGGAAAATAGAGTGGCTGATCACTTGAGCAGAATACATCAGGGGGAAACAGAAGAGGCCATACCCAATGCCTTCCCTAAGGAGCATTTGTACCTTCTGGAGAAATTTCCTAGACCACCTAACTGGGAAGCAGTTTTGGCTTTGACCGGTCTAGGGGAATCGGATAAGGGGAAGCGCACACTAAATGCAGAACCATGGTTTGCCGATTTAGCCAACTACTTGGTCACGGGAGAGATGCCAAGTTCAGACGAGATTTCCCGGGCCCAGAGGATGAAGATTAGAAGTGAATCTAAATATTACTTTTGGGACGATCCTTACCTGTGGAAAATGTGCTCAGATCAAGTGATTAGACGCTGCATTCCTGAATGGGAGCAAAAAGATGTGTTAATTCATTGCCACACGCTAGCATGTGGAGGCCACTTTGGACCAAGGAAGACAGCGAGGAAGGTCTTGGACAGCGGTTTTTATTGGCCGACGCTAAATAGGGATGCTTTTGATTTCTGCCAATGTTGCGAGAGGTGCCAATAGACGGGGGAAATTTCAAGAAGAGATGAGATGCCTCAGGTCCCGGTGATCGTGTGCGAAATTTTTGATGTGTGGGGAATGGACTTTATAGGACCGTTCCCATCGTCTTGTGGGAATACATATATATTGGTTGCAGTGGACTATGTGTCTAAGTGGATAGAAGCTAAGGCCACCATAACATGAAAATCGAAGGAGGTGGCAAAATTCTTGAAGGCCAATATTTTCAACAGATATGGAGTTCCTCGGGCCATCGTCTCGGATCAAGGGACTCATTTCTGTAATCGCACCATCGAGGCTTTAATGAAGAAATATGGTGTTCACCATAGAGTGTCGACTCCATACCATCCTCAGTCTAATGGCCAGGCAGAGATTTCTAATCGCGAGATCAAGGCGATATTGGAGAAAACAGTTAATCCTTCAAGGAAGGACTGGAGCAAGAGGCTCGGAGACGCATTGTGGGCTTACAGAACTGCTTTTAAAACGCCTATTGGAATGTCGCCTTACAGACTTGTGTTTGGCAAGATGTGTCACTTACCTGTTGGTATTGAGCACAAGGCGTACTAGGCAGTGAAAGAACTGAATATGAAGCCGATAGCTTGCGAAGAAGAGAGGACGTTACAATTGCAAGAATTGGAGGAACTTCGGCTGGAGTCATTTGAGTCTGCCATGTGGTACAAAGAAAGAACGAAGTTATGGCATGATAAGAAGGTCAAGGAACTTCATGTGGGACAGAAGGTGCTCCTTTTTCAGTCTCGGCTCAAGCTAATGCCAGGAAAACTGAAGTCTAAATGGATCGACCCATATACCATCATCGGCATCCGAGCAAACGGAGCAGTGGAGATCCAGGGAAGTGCTCCGAACTCTGTTCCTTTCCTTGTCAATGGTCATAGAGTGAAAGTCTATAGGGATAATTCCGAGTTGTGTGTTGTGGACGAAGTTCCACTACATGCACTCCCTACTATCGCCTAAACGGACAGGGGATATTCCCGATGAATTCCTGGGTCAAGGAGTAAGTTAACAATTTTGAAAATACAAACTGAACCAGGGAATCTCGGGAATACAAAGAGTGTGTAAATAGTTTAATTGCTTTTCAAACTTAGAAAATCCAAAAATATTTTCGAAGCACCAGACTCCGGAGGGAACCAATATTTTTATACTCTAACCTTGACCTAGGAGTCTGGAACCTTCATTTCTTTGTTATGTAGGACATGGTCGAGGGAATCAGCTAGAGAAGAACCTGAGGAGAGAGAAGTCAAGGGAAGCCTGGAGGAAGGAATCAAGGAGGTAAAAAGATATTTTGAAATTCAAAATCTGGCCGATATTTATGGAATTTGTACGGTTGCTTACATCATGCCTGCAACCGCACCATCTTTTCATCAGAAAAGCAACCGTCGTCCTTCTCTCTCCAATAATCTCAAAATTGACGAAATCTGATTTACTCTCCTTTCTCTCTACCTTCGCTCTCTCTCAAGGAACTAAACCCTAAACAAATTCGACCAGTTTTTTTCTCTCATTTTTTAGATCTGCACCGATGGATTCTACCCAATGCACCAGAAGTTCACAAAGCACGGTGTACGACCCAAACCTGCTGGCAAAATTGACACAGAAAGTGGGGAGCGTCGAGAAAGCAAAGGAGGTGTATGCCCTATTCGCCGCTAGCCTGATGCCGTCTGCGCCGGTCGTACCACCACTGACGATTCCGGCAGACTCGACTGCACAACCGCCGAATCTTCATGAACAAGGACCGCAAGATTCTACATCTCAACCTGCAGAAACCGCTTCACAAAAGACGGAGGGAAAGGGGGCAGCACACGAACGGCGGGAGGGTGATGAACCGACTAACGACGAGACCATGGTGGAGACAGAAAAGCAAGAAACTGAGAACCCTAATCTTGAAAGTAGGGAAGTTTGTGAGGGGGAAACCCCTATTTCTGATGAAGTTCGTAAGGGGGAAACCCCTGTGTTAGATGAAATTGTGGAGGGGGTAACCCCTATTGTGGATAGTGTGGCTGAGGGGGAAACCCCTATTTTAGAGAATGTTGCTGAGGGGAAACCCCTATGGAAAGCGGGGATGAGACCCCAGTTGATTTCAGGGGTGCGACCCCTGAGTTCTTGGAAGAGGGGGCAACCCCAAGAGATGTCAGGGGGGAGAACCCCATTTATATTGAGGGGGCAACCCCGATGTTGATTGGCGATGGGGAAACCCCAGAAAAGCTATTGAAAGAAGCAGATCTACTCACGACTGGAACACCGGAGCCCGAGGGAGGGCTGAAACTGATTGTGGACCTGGTGGGCGACCAGGATGAAGATGAACCAAAGGTTGATGAGAGGGCAGGAAGGAGGCGCACCAGGAGGAGCCTCCTCGATGAAGTCGATGACTTAGTTCCTGATGTAGCAGAGGCAGAGGAGCACCGCTTGACCAAGGTAAGGGCAAGGAAAGGAAAGGCGGCGGCCCGGTTTAGGAAAGCTCCCTCCGTCCAGGAGGTCGAGGAGACCCTTTCCCCTATAACCGAGGAACCCTCTGTCGAGGAACAAGATGAGCCCATCCCTGAACCCATCTATGACTCTGAAGAAGCTGAAGAAGAGCCGATTCCAGGACGTCCGGAAGTCTGGCTGACTAAAGAGTTGTTAGAGGAGATGAGGCAGTTCGACGACCAAAAGAGGATCGCAGTGTACAAGGAAAGATGTAGCGCCGGGAAGATGGCCAAGTCGGGGAAGCAGTACAGCTCGAGGGAGCTTAAAATGATTGCATGTGATAAGGAATTCCGCGCCTGTATCCAATTGATAGGATTTGAGTGGCTGTTACAGCACAGTTAGGAGAGGGTGCCAGTAGATCTAGCAAGGGAGTTTTTCTCCACTTTTCGTTTGAAGAATACCACTGATCTCGATGCGGATTCTATCACGTTCGGGCTTTTTAATGAGGAGTATGAGATGAGCATTCGGGAGTGGTCTCTGCGGATGGGGTTGTTTACCCAAGCCGAGGATGAAGAAGGGGCGTGGAATGATAGGATGGTTGGAGTGCCGAAGAACACACCTGGTTTCAAGGTGCAAACGGCATGGGAACTGATCACGCACCCCAAGTCGGGGACGTTTAAGTCCAGCTACTCCAAGGCCTCCCACATTGAAGACCGGATTCTCCGCTTTGCTCAGACGTTTGTCAGTTATAACTTGATGGGTACCGCGAATTCAGCTCTCACCACTACCGACCTCTACTTCACATGGTGCATGGCGAAAGATGTGAAGGTGCACCTAGGATAATGGCTGGCGCAGGCGTGCCACCAAATGACGAGCAACCCTACGCGTCATATGTACACCTGCCACCTCATCGGCGCTTACCTCCAGAGGAACATAGAAATGAAAATTGCCAAGGCCGCTCCGTTGGTAGTCATGTGCGAACCCCCAGAAGTGTTCAGTGTTGATTATTTTTTCAACAAGGGGTTGTTGCAGACTCACGGCACCAAAACTCTCTTCTATTCATTGGGAGACAAGGTGAAAGCAGAGCGGAGGAAGCCGAGGAAGCCATGCCAAGTGAAGAGATTGAAGAGCTACGCAAGGAAGTCCAGGACGTGAAGAAGGAAATGCAGTCGATGAGGAGAGAAATGATTAAGGAGCTTAGTGGGATAAGGAAGGAATTGTTGGGGAATCGGGAGGAAGTGAAGACCTTGAGGGGAAACATTGCAGATTTGGCGGTGAAGTGCGCCAAACAGAATGAGCGAATGACGGAAGCGGTGGAGCTTTCGATGAAAATGTTAAAGTGGATGCAGCAGACGCTCCCCTTGACCCAGTCGAGGACAACTCTGGGTCCAAGCAATGAAGTCAAGCAGCCCACTCAGAGCAGTCCCTCCGTCAGGCAATCGCAGCAATCGCTCAAGCAGTTGATCCCCTCGGCCGTTCCCAAACAAGTTCCAGCCTCATCTAAACCGAAGTCTATAGTGAGGAAGCCAGTACCCGAACAAGCAGCACAGGAGGAAGAAGAGCTGGAGCAGCCAGCAAAGAAGAAAGTAAGAGTGACCCGACCCGGAATCCCGCCCCAGTCTGGCTCTCGAGGGAGCCAGCCCCATAAATGAAACACCATCCCTTGACCAAGTAACTTTTATTTTCATTCTTCTAGTTTTTCTTTTTATTATTTCTGTTACATATGTTTGTTTTATAATTGTTGTGTCTTCTCCCACTTAGCCCACTGCGTGGTCTAAGTGTGAGAAGTTTGTTTTTTTTTCTGTTTTATTGTGCTTTTCTCACACTTACCCCAATGCTTGGTCTAAGTGTGAGAAGTTTGTATTTTCTGTTTTATTGTGTTTTTTTTCTCCCACTTAGCCCAATGCTTGGTCTAAGTGTGAGAAGTTTCTGTTTTTTTTTATATATATAACCTGTTTTGTTGTTTTGCATTGATCTCTCTGTTTCCGCCCTTCACAACGATGGCTTGGGGACAAGCTTGAGTGAAGTGGGAGGGGGAGAGGAGTCAATGCATTACTTTGTCTGTATATTAAGAGTCTGTAAGTCTAAGTGTTGTCGCATGAGCCAGTGAATATAATACGGCATGATTCCCATAGTGAAAGTAATTGAAGATAAGAGGCATTTCAACTTATAAGCTTTTTCCTTAAATAAGCCTAGTTAATCTGAGTGAAGCGAGAACGATGGAGGATGCCTCTACTTACTTAGTTGTGAAGCCCTACTATAATAGTGAGTTATAAGCCTTAATTAACTTCGAGCTAACACATGATTAAGGGCCACCACTGAATGCTTAGGGAGAAGAGCTGTGAAGGAGAAAAAATTGGGTTATGAAGGTATAAGCTGGACGTAGTCCAGGGTAAGGTGTTATAAGTTGGACGAAGTCCGAAGAGAGGAGAAATGGAGGAATAAGCTGGACAAAGTCCAGAAGAGAGGAGAAATGGAGGAATAAGCTGGAAGAAGTCCAGGAAAAAGAAAAAAAAAAGGAAAAAATATAAAAAAAGGGAGGAATAAGCTGGACGAAGTCCAGAGGGAAGTTGTCTAGAAGGCAGGAAAGATAATAGCCTGACCCAGGAAAGGAGGAACTCTCATAACCCGACGCTTCAGTGGTGTAGCATTAACTTAAGAGAGAATCGATCCTAACATCCCTGGTGAGGAATGAGTGATCGAGTGAATCCAACAATCGGGTAAAGGAAGGGAAAGGGCCTATTTGGAGGAGTGCAACCTATTGAATTGACCTTAATCTTGTTGGGACGGATGCCTAAAAGTTGAAACTAGCTCATGTATATGTGTTTATGTGTTTGTATGTTTTTCTTAGACTTTTTAAGTTTTTCTTTGTGTCTAGGTCTAGGAGTCGGTCAAGAGATAACCTTGCTTGAAATTCGCCTTATTCTTTTTCTTTTCTTGTCTTTATACTTGAGGACAAGTATGGTTTAAGTGTGAGCAGTTTGATAAGGCTAATTTCATGCATCGGTTATATGGTGAAAAGCGTTATAATTTGCTGGGTCTAACACGTTTCCTAAGCCAGGTGTGTGAAGAAAAATCGCTAGATCGAGGAAACGCTGAAGGAGATGGTCTAGCGAAGGAATGAAGTAAAGTGAGCAGGATTTAAAAGAAACGAAGGCATGACAGAGGAAGTCAATAGCTGAGGGCATCAAAGTCTATCTATACCTCGCTGGGCCCACTCTAACGCCTATATATAGAAGAGCATGCAACGCACATCATATCACTTTTTCACTCTTTTAGCTCATACACATACACACACTTGGGAATGGGAGATCTAGGGTGGTCGGGTACGAAGGTTTTTAGAAGTTTCGCAGTTACAACATCGTCCGCGTGTGGACGAAGATACAATCTCTTTAAATTCCGTTTGTTCTGCTCTTTTGTGGTCGAACTTCACTTTTGGGAGTCGACTTGGCTGTTGATGATACTCGTTATTTCTTCGCTTCGTTGATTTGTGTTTAGTTGTGATATTTTGAGTTGATTTACGTAGATCTCGCTGCTGGAAGTTTATTTTTACAAGTATTATGTCGATCTCTGTTTTATTTTGATGTTGTGGTGTTTGATATGAGAATTTGGCGATAGATCTGTGGTTTATTGATTGATTGGAGGTTGTTGTTCAAATCTGAAGTGATGAAGTGTTTCTGTTGGTTGGAGTTTGTGTTGGATGCTTGGATCCGGAGTGGATTTAGCGTTTAAGGTTGGATCTAAAGTGAGAAAAGGAAGTTGTTAGATGGATTTGAGTTTTCTTCTTGTTTCCTGCTTTACTTCGTCTAGCGTCTGCAGATCTGTTTAGTTCTTCGTGGATTATGCATAAATTTGACTTAGATTTAGTTTGTTCTACTTTGATTTCGTTCATGTTGATTTTCTTATGAGTTTTTTTGCGCAATTTGGTTGTAGAAGATGATGTCGCTGTTAGTTAGTACGAGAGTTAGTTATTCTGCCAGCTTTTCGTCCGTACTCTGCTTTTTCAATCATGGTCCCCACAGTCAGTTTATTTCCTAGGTCTAGGTAATTGGAGTAGTTTTCTTAGATCTAGTAATTGAGCAGTTAATTTTCTCGCAACGTTCTCTTGTTACTTCGCCTAGGTGTAGCTCTTAGCGTAGGAGTGTTAAGATTTCCAAGTCAAGTTTAATTTGTTTTCCTCAACCCAAGAAAAAAATGCGTGGCAGCAGCCAACACCAAAAACAAATCCAAATCCTTGAACATGAGAATTACGCATCCTTCTCTGTGGGATCGATCCCTACTTCCCTATACTAGGTTTAGTAAAGTGGTTGAGGGTTTTGAAAGAAGTGCTCTGTGTGTCCGACGACCGGGATTTCCTGCGACCAACGAGTTCCTAGACCGCGTGATCTAGTGGATTTGCTGGACCTAGGGAACCTGTTATTTCCTTCTGTACGCACTAAGGGCGAACACAACCTACTTTCAACTACCTTTCCAACCAATGAGGAAGTTTAAGCTCGAAGAGCAGTTCAAACATTTTTTGAACATCTTTTGTAAGATCCATACTAACATTCCTCTAGTTGAATCATTGCAGGAAATACCCAAGTATGCTGAGCTACTAAGGGAGGCGGTGATGAGGAAAAAAAAGCCGACTAAAGTTGACCTTAAGCTGCCGCACCATTGCAGCGAGATCATCCAAAAAGAAAGGCAGTGAAGCAGAGAGATCCGGGCTAGTTCATTATTAGATGCCGGATTGGAGAAGGGAAAGTTTACAAGGCCCTGTGCGATCTAGGATCATCCATCAATCTCATGCCACTGAAGTACTACGAAAAGCTCAACATCGGGCCGCTCAAAACTTCAGACATGACGCTAAGGTTGGCCGATAACTCGTCCATCAAAACAGTAGGTATGATTGAGGATGTCTTAGTTAAGGTTGACGATTTTATTTTCCCCGCCGACTTTATTGTGCTTGACAGGAAAGTTGACAAGAATGTCCCTCTAATCTTAGGGAGAGATTTTCTAGCCACTTGCAATGCTTTGATTGATGTACGTCGGGGTGAGATCACAATTAGTAACAACTATAGTCACTCCACCTATAAGATCGAGAGCGAGATGCTCAAGCGGGTGAAGATGGAGCGGCAGTGCAGGGCAATCATGGTCACGGACTTGACCAAGTCTCAAGACCCATTTGAAGTGGATTATCCTTCTACCTCCACTATTTACATTGTCAACGAGGTAAGACGTTTTCCCAAAAAGTACGACCCTAACTCCTCTACCTCTGTTCCGTAGAAGAAGAAGCAAAAGAAGAAGAAAGCACCCAAGGAGGACCCCGAGATATATGTTATCAAAACCAATAAGGGGAAATATAAGTGGTGGAAGAAGATAGGGACCAAGTTGCTCCCTATGCCAATTTTCAACACTCGGGTCGCTGATCCGCCCAATTAGTGGGCCACTTCAAGTCGAGATAACGACTAAAAACAAAAGCGCTTGTTGGGAGGCAACCCAATTTCTTTTATTTTGTTCTTTTCTTTAATTTCCTTTTTCTTTTCTTTAAAAAAAATAAAAATTAAAGAGTGGCGATCGCCGCACATAACACGGCGGTCGCCACACGTGTGTTCATATGTGCATGATAGGTCGGGCCTAAGGCGGGCCGGAGAGACTACTGTTCGGGCCGCGGTAGCCCGTCAGAAAGTGTCATTTTACGAAGGCCCGTGTGGCAGCCCGCCACGCAGCACGCCGCGACCGCCGCATGCAGTCCAAAAACGGGAAAGGCTTCATAGAAGGTATGTTTTCCATTCCTTTTCCCATTCCTTCTCAAATTCTTTCCTTGCACACAACCCCCACCTTTATAAATCACCAAATTCACACACTCACACTCTCATTCTCTTAATTCTCGCCAAGTTTAGTGTTCTTCTCCTACAATTCTCATCAACACAAGGTATGAATCCTAACTCAATTTCTGAGTTTTGCTTTAATTCGTTCATGGATTTTAGTATGTATTGGATGAATTGTTCGGTAGAAACTCTTATTATATAATGAGGGATGATTGTGTGTGCTTATTTTCGAACTTCATTGTTAATTTTTATTTTGGTGGTGAATTCAAGATTGGTGAACAGTGACTCCATCTTGTTTATACTTGATAAGATGTTGTATTCATGTTCATAGCATTGTGAGGCTATTATTACTTCCATGAATTGCAATACTTGTGAATTTCTAGGATATTGTTGATTAGTATTGATTTATTGTTGATACGTCTGTGCATGGGGGATGAATTCACGTTGGGGGATGGATTAAAGTGTTATATTTTGGTTGATTATGCTCTACATGTTTACATAGGATGCTATGATATACAAACTTGCACATGACTTTTGATTCTTGGTTTTTGCTATATTAAATGCAAGTTTGGAGGACCCTTTGATTGCATATTTGTTGGTATTCTTTTTAAGAGTAAATATTTTCTTTTGTAGGATAATGGGATCAAAGAGAAAACCAGAGAATGCGAAGAACTATGCCATTAGCCTTGCCACGGATGAGCAAAAGGCTATGTGGAAGAAGGTGTCGGCGAGAGAGACGGCGCCCTCGAGATACCCCCACGATCTCCCTCTCCAAACATTAGGGATCGCGGAGGACTTTTGGGCGTTGTGTGACGTAGGCAACGGGAACGGTCTTGGGTACATGTTCGAGAGGAAGTGGCCTTCGTTTAGGAAGTATACTCTTGAGTTCCGTAGCTCATTAAAGGTCACCAAGGACAGCCGTCAGAATGTCCCGCTTAGCATCGATTTTCGCCTAGGCAACCGTTGGCACTCGCTTACCATGGACGAGCTTAGTGGAGTGTTTCATTGCTTCGACGCCAACCCCGAGGAAGACAATGACTACGATTTCGACGAGGTTTGGGGTGCGATGACGAATGAGCACCAGCACGCCGCGGGATATGCCAAGTCTTCTTCGATTCGCAATCCCGTTTTGTGGTACCTCCACCGCGCTATGACCCAACTCATGTTTGCTAGGGTCGATGGAGGAAGTGTCTCCCAAACGGAGCTCAATGTGATTTGGTGTCTTCTCAACAAGAAGGGATTCGACTATGGAACCCTCTTTACGCTCTACGTGGACCGGGTCACGAAGAAAGATGGAGGCGTTACTTATTGTGGGGGCTTGATCACGGCGATTGCCGAGCACTTGGACATATCTTTCATCGGGTTGACGGAAGATGGCGGGGAGCGCTTTATTACTTATGAGGCGCTCTTCTCGGTGGGGTTATTGAAGACCGACTATTGGGGTAAAGGATTTTTCCTACAAGTGGCGGGGGATCACTTCCCCGTTTCAATCCCGCAGTTGACCAATGTCGATGTTTGGGCGTACCAAGTCAATTGGAAGCTCGACACTCCGGCTCACCGAAGAGCCATTGAAGCCAACCCCATCAATGGGGAGTTTATGAAGAGAAATATTCTGGCTCGTATCCCCATCTTTGAGGCCGAGGATGACTCCACTTATATGGCCATTGATCACTATAATGAGGAAGGGGAACACTCGCATGCCCAAGATAGTGGAGTGTCGCCGCCACTGCCGCCCCAACATCACCAAGAAGAAGAAGAAAAGGAAGAGGAAGGCCATCGCCACCGGACTCGAGCAAACCGCCGCCGCGGGAGGCCAAATCCCAATGATGAGTTCCAAGCGAACACCTCCGCCCAACTAGGAGACATACTCCTACATGCAAAACGTGTCCAACACTTGGGACACCCGTTGGGAAGAGCAACAAAGGGAGAACGCCTACAAGCGCCAAGGATGGACTGCTCAAGGCGATTGGCGCACGGCGGAGCAACAATTTTGGGAGCAACAACAATTGAAAGACGTGCATCATCATCGTGAAATTGAAAAGCACCAAAGGATGGCTGCCGAGGCTCGACAGGAGCGCCAAACCATGAGTGACGACATCGCCTATATTGGCGCGTTCGACGACCTCAACGCCCATTTGCATCCTCCTCCTCAAGATTGAAGAAGTCAAGCTCAATGACTTTAAATGAGCACTTGTATCATGTTCTT
The DNA here is from genome assembly GCF_023119035.1 of Salvia hispanica. Lineage (NCBI taxonomy): Eukaryota > Viridiplantae > Streptophyta > Magnoliopsida > Lamiales > Lamiaceae > Salvia > Salvia hispanica. Next base: position 40,424,156 of record NC_062965.1, read on the forward strand.
GATATTTTAAGACAATTTCTTTTTATGATTTTGACAATTTTTTATTTAATTCTTAAGTTTTTTGGTTTTGGTTTAATTTTGTGCTTTGATAAATTTTTCGCAGGTTCTGACCTCTACGTGCCGACCGCCGCAAGCGCTGCAGCGGTCCACCACCTGCTGGCTGGGAAAAAACAGACGATGTGCGGCGACCGCCGGACAGGCCGCGGCGGCCTGCCACCTGGGCGCAGTCTCTAGCGCGATTTTTTTGTGTTTTTTTGGAATTTTTACCCCGTCAAGCCTCTATGAGAAATTTTTCAAGGTATGTTTTCTTTTTAGTAGTTTACTCACGTCCCTACCGACTCTACAAACTTATCTTACACTTTGTTGTAAATAAGTTTAGGGGGATGAAGTGGTGGACCGTGAGTTTAGGTTTTTGTTTTAGGGTTTTGTTTTTGTTTTTTAAGTTTTGTTTTTGTTTTTCAAAACCCCGTAGGAGAATTTTGTTTTCTAAAATTGTTTTCTTGAATCCATGTCGTGAACATAACATGAAGAACTTAGAAACACGCATGCTTAGGGACACACTTCAAATCGAGTTGCTAATGATTGTACATTCCATCTATGTTTAAGTGTGGCTTCACGTTTTGATTTGACGGTTTGGTGAAAAGGTGCATAATTAGTGAATTGCTTGTTCGCCTTGATTCATGCTTATACCTTATGAGGATTTGAGCCTTAATTTCATTCTTGTGTGATTTATCTGCATTCATGTATATGTTTCTAGAACTTGCTCCTAGTCTTGCCTAAGTTTACATAGTGTTTAAGTTGATTTAGGAGGATTATTGGCCATCTTTTCTTAGCTACTTTTAATCCAAAATTTTCGAACCTCTCAAAATTTCGAAATTTTTCCCTTTGGAGCCAATTTTGAGCCTTTAAGCCTATTTTTTGGAAGCCAAATAAATGGGGACGATTCCTAGGTTTAGTTAGTTTTTGCTATCTTATTTTGTAAAGGAATTGGAGAGATAAGGAGAAAATTATAAAAGTAGTGTGCTTAATGTAAAGAAAGTACAAGTTGTGAAATAGAAAAATTCCAAATATGTGCTTAATCTTAGAAATGATGTGTATGAAAAAGAAAGAAAGGTTGAAAAGGAAAAAAAAATGTTAAAGGTTGTGAAAAGAAAAAAAAAAAGAGAGAAAATAAAAGGATTAGAAAGTTAGATGAAGGAGAAAAATAAAGTGTTAAAAGTGTCTTGGGTTTAGAAAAGTGGAGTGAATTTTACTCTACTTGGGATATTTTTATCTTTAGTCACTTTTTAGCCAAATATTCTTCACCTACCAAAGAGCATACATTACAACCAAAGATAAAGACCTTTCGGACTTTTGGTGCTTAATCATATCTAGTAGAGGAGGTGTTAGACTTTGAGCAAGCCTATGGTAAACTTTGCACGATGCATGATTTGAGTGTTTATATACACATTACCCTTATACATTTTGAGAGTGACAGAATACTTCCCATCTTTGGAAGTTTTCCACATGTGAGTGCTTGATTTCAAGGTGTTCCACGAGTTAGTAATGAAAGTGCACTAATAAGCCTTGCTTGATTTGATTGCGTTAATAAATGCTTAATCTGTTCTTTCATCTTTTGAGGCAATTATGACGTCTAGTCCTTGTGCATTCTGTGCGTCTGTTCTTGTGTCTTTATTGTTTTGTTCAAAGACAAACAAAAATGTGAGTTAGGGGGAGTTGATACGCTCGGATTTTGCACTATTTTAAGGCCATTATTGGTCCGTTTTTTAGGTCAAAGTCACTCTACATGTCCATTATTTGCATATTTTATCTATTTTGGTATTTTGATGTGTTTTGTGGGAAATGTGCATAATTGAGCAGTGCAGCGAAGTTGTACGGCGACCGCCGGTGCCTGGCGGTCAGAGCAGTGCAGCGGTCCGCCTCGGAAAATTACACTTGGAAGAGAGTCTCGCGCGGCGACCGCCGGAAGTCATGTGGCGGTCCGCCGCCGAAGGAACAGAGACTCTGGACTCCAGCGCGGCAACCGCCGACCAAGGTGCGGCGGCCGGCCGGAGAAAGGCGGCGAATCCGAGATGCCCTAGATTTGCTCCAAGATTTACCATATTTTGAAGATCTTTTCCTTTTACAACAAGGATTGGCTTCTACTACTTTGGATTTTAATTGCTTTCCATTTTTTTTATTTTTAGCTTTAATTTTTTTTTTAATCTTGCAGGTTTTGTATTCGAACGTGCTCTGGGAAGGACAACCTAGAACCGCTCGATTTAGAACTTGAAAGAACTCGCAGGAGTATAAGGAGTGAAAAAGGATCAGGATCGATGGGAGACAAAATGGACCTTGAAAAATTGCAGGAGATGGTCCAGATGTTGATAGACGAGAGAGATGCTGAAAGGGCAGCCCGAGTGGCGCTTGAAAAGAAGAACAAAGAAATAATACCCGTGATGAACATGTTCAATCATGGGAATACGATTACTTTTTCCGAAGGTCCTCGTATTGATTCTAACAATTTCAAGTTACGCATGATCCTTATACAGAGGGTCGAGGAAACTCCTTTTGCAAGTAGGGCCGAGGACGCCAATCGCCATCTCTCCAAATATGTGGAAATCGCAAACACACTCAAGTTAAATGGTGTCGACGACAATGCCATAAGGGTAAGACTCTTTCCCTTTTCATTGACTGATTTTGCTAAAGAGTGGTTTGAGTGTATGCCCCTAGAGAAGGTTTCCACATGGAAGGACATCGTAGCTGCCTTCCTCGATAAGTATTACCCAGCAGGTACCATCTTGAAGCTGAAAAGCGAAATCTTAAAGTTCATCCAAGGCCATGACGAGCCCCTCTACGAGGCGTTTGCTCGTTTCAAAGCTCTCCTCCGAAAGTGCCCTAACCACGGTTTCACCGTGGACCATCAGGTAGGAATCCTTTATAATGGATTTAACGAAATTTTTTTTGCTATGTTGGATTCAGGGGTGAATGGAAGCTTCTTGAGAAGGTCGGGTGAAGATTCCATGGCAGTAATCGGGGAATTCGCCACCAACAGCAGGGGGTGGTCGAAAGAAAGGCACAACATAAAGAGGATAGCTGCAATCGAAGAGGCCGAGGAAAGTTCTTTTGCGAAGGAATTGGCCGAACTCAGGGTTAGGGTAGACCAAATGGACACATTGAGGAATGAGGATCCAATTCCACCAACCTCCATCATAGCGGTCTGTGACCATGATTGCCCTGCACTGCCGTTCCATCTCTGCATGCTTTGCCTCCTCAAATTTAAGCATCTAGCTCTCGATCTTGTAAGTAGAGCGACTACAATTGTCACTGATTGTGATCTCCCCACAACCTACATCAATCAAGGCTTTGCAAGTGGCTAGAAAATCTCTGCCTAAGATTAGAGGAATATTCTTGTCCATTTTCATATCAAGCACAACAAAATCGGCAGGAAAGATGAAATCGTCAACCTTCACCAAGACATCCTTAATCATACCTACTGTTTTGATGGACGAGTTATCGGCCAGCCTAAGAGTCACGTCTGAAGTTTTGAGCGGCCCAATGTTGAGCTTTTCGTAATACTTCAGTGGCATGAGATTGATGGATGACCCTATGTCACATAGGGCTTTGTCAACTTTCCCTTCTCCGATCCGGCACCTTATGATGAACTGCCCGGAGTCTCTCTATTTCACTGCCCTTTCCTTTTGGATGATCTCGCTGCAATGATGGGGTAGCTTAAGGTCGGCTTTGGTCGGCTTTTTCTTCTTCATCACCACCTCCCTTAGTAGCTTTGCATATTTGGGTATTTCCTGCAATGATGCATATTAGTATGGACCTTGCAAAACATGTCTAAGAATTGTTTGAATTGCTCTTCTAGCTTAAACTTCCTCTTCGGCTGAAAAGGGAGTACAATCTCATTGTTCCGCACGAGCTCCTGCTTGGTGGACGATTCTTCCTTGTCTGTGGCGGCCCGCCGCGGGGTATGCGGCGGTCCGCCAGTGGCTGGGCAAACAGCAATCGGTAGGTCAGCGGCGGTCCGTTGCGGTGGTTGCGGCGGTCCATCGGCGGATGGGCAGTTCCCAGATTTTTGCTTTGCAACCCACTTTTTGTTAATATCGTCCACTCGTGTTGCTGCCTTTGCCTTGTCTTCATCAAGTTTCTTTTGGACCTGCTCCATTTGAGTGTTGATGTTTGAAATGGCAGACGAGATTGTGTTCATCCCTTGTTCGATGTTGTTGATCCTAGCTTCCACAACTCCGATCTTGGTATCATTGACTTTTCTATCTTGCGCGATCACTTCCAAGATCTTCATGATTCCCTGGTCATACTTCTCTTCTTTCTTGACTACTCCTCCCTTGCTAACATTAAATCCTGCGGGGAGTTGCAAGAAATTATTGTTAGAATATGAAAGATTAGGATATGGATGGTTTCCATTATAATTATTGAAATTACTGCCCCCCTAATTAGGGCGATAATTGTTGTTATAATTTCTATTGGAACCGCCTCCTTGCATGTAGTTGATCTCTTTCACAATCGGGGCAGGAGTTTCGGGTTTAGTGACTGCAATGATGGAGGTTAGTGGAATCCGATCCTCCTTCCTAGATACGTCCATTTGGTCCACCCTAACTCTGAGCTCGGCCAGCTCTTTAGCTAAAGAGTTGTCTTCGGCCTCTTCAATGGCAGCTACCTCTTCATGTTGTGTCTTTCTTTCGACCACCCCCTGCTGTTGGTGGCGAATTCCTCGATTACCGCCATGGCATCCTCACCCGTCTTCCTCAAGAATCATCCGTTTCTACCTGAATCAAGCATAGCACAAATCTTCTCGTTAAACTCATTATAGAGGATTCCTACCTGATGGTCCACGGTGAAGCCGTGGTTGGGGAACTTTCAGAGAAGAGCTTTGAAACGACCAAACGTCTCGTATAGGGGATCGTCATGGCCTTGGATGAACTGGAAGATTTTGCTCTTAAGATTCAAGATAGTGCCCTGCGGATAGTACTTGTCGAGGAATGTAGCTACGATGTCCTTTCATGTGAAAACCTTCTCTGGGGGCATATACTCAAACCACTCTTTAGCAGAATCAATCAACGAAAAGGGAAAGAGTCTTACCCTTATGGAATCGTCATCGACACCATTCAATTTCAGATGGTTTGCGATTTCCACAAATTTGGAGAGGTGGCGGTTGGCATCCTCTGCGGCCCTACCTGCAGAAGGAGTTTGCTCGACCTTTTGAATAAGGGTCATGCGTAACTCAAAATTGTTAGTGTCAACATGAGGACCTTCAGGAAAAGTAATCATATTCCCATGGTTGAACATGTTCATCACATGTACTTATTCCTTGTTCTTCTTTTCCAAAGCCTCGCGGCTGCCCTCTGCGCATCTCTTTCGTCCATCAACATCTGGACCATCTCCTGCAGCTTCTCAAGGTCTGTTTTGTCACCCATTGATCCTGGTCCTTTTTCACTTCTTATTCTCTTACGAGTTCTTTCAAGTTCTAGATCGAGCGGTTCTAGGCTGTCCTTCCTAGAGTGCCTTTGCATGCAAAACCTGCAAGAATCAAAAACAATAATAAATTAAAACTAAAAATAAAAACATAAAGCAATTAAAATCCAAAGTAGTAAAATTGTTCGTTTGAAGATATCACTCCAAAGTGAATTGTCTTCCCCGGCAATGGCGCCAAAAACTTGATGCATTATTTTTTAGCACTATTAATACCTGCAAGTATACAGAATAGAAATAGTATAGCCAAAGTTAGTACCGGATATCGAACACAGGGAAAACAAACACAGACTGTCTATCTTCTACTAAGACTCAATTATTATCTGGAAAAACCGAAAGATTTTGAAAACTTTTGAAAACTGAAAATATTTGAAAGCAAATAATAACTAGATGCAAGTAAAACACGGAGATAAACGATAGAGATAAGGGGAATTCCAGGGATGTGCGTTCACAGTTATGGTTATACAAATTCCAAACTACAATACTCTAGCACAATTATTACTTTGATAGGATGAGTCACCTAGCTTATGCTCATGCGATACAAATGTTGATTACAATATTAAGGTTGTCAATCCTAACACTTAACTACAAAAAGTTCTTAAGACCCTTGAAAAGTCCTCACTCTCAATTAACAGTGCCGTTTTAAGTGAAGCTAACTGTAGCGTCTACTAAGTGGACCTAACTCGCTAGAACTCTCTCACAGTTATGAAGCAAGTTATATTAAATCATACATAAGTGTGTCACTCAATCATGTAGCATCACGAATATTTAGGGAAGAAAAAAAGTAAAAACAAAACGGATATTAAATAGAAAACTGGAATTGTATAACCAAAGTCGTTAGTAACACATCCCTAGAATCCTATGAGTTTAGTTACACATAATGGAATAAGCTAAACACATAGATTGAAGGGAAGAAAATTTGAACATAAAACTAAAGCAAATAAAACCCGTAGGTTGAATCCTTGTCGTTCTTGATGTTCTTGAAATCCTTCTTCAACTCCTTGCACAATGACGTACTCTAGCTTTTAATCTCTGGGAATTATTTTGTAAGAAAAAGAAGAAAAAGAAGAAGGTAACACATTTAATTTAAACAACTTTAAGAAGTATATTATTTACTAACATACTAATTGTTGGATATTGGTGGACTTTCCATTTGGGCTGGTTATTTTTATTTTGGCCCATGTGTTATTATTTGGGCTAAGCCTGGATGACTTACCTCTTGCTCCAGATGCTGCCACGTGGACTCCCACCCGGATCATGGCCCTGAGCCGTTGGATTGTGAAGTGTGTTTGTTATGTGAGTAGAGAGACTGTTGAGTCTCTCATTCAATCGAACTCTCTCTCTCTCTTGTCTCTGCAGACCTAAATCTCTCTCTCTCTGTTCTCCCTCTCTTCTCCGATGGATCTTCCACCATTCTTGTGTGATCTCTCACGGTTTCTTCAGTGATTGAACGAGTATGAATGGTGGTGAAGGCAACTGCTTTGGTTGCTGAGTGTTGTGAGGAATTAGGGTTTGGTGTGTGAGGTTTTCTGTGTGAGTTTGGGTTCGGTGCTTCCAGATCCTGTGTGGTTGAGCTGTGTGGTGTTGACATCAGCGGTGAGAGGTTGATCTCTAGTCAGATTCAACGGTGCTCCCTTTTTCTGGTTGAATAGATCTGGTTATTGGTTGGTTTCTGAGCCATCTTTTGATCTATTCCGTTTCTCTCTTGTTTCTTGAGTTTACCGGATTGTGTATATCTCTTTCGATCCGTGACGATCTTGTTTGTTATCACTAATCCATTTATTCAGTATGCAGGCTTCTTAGGAGAACTTTGTTGATACTTCGAGAACCCTAGCTTAGAATATTGACTACAGTTGTAATAGTTCATAGTTCTTCAGTTGTAATCTTGATAACTCAACAAAATCAGTCGCATGGTTAGAGTTTGACTGAGCTCTCCTAATAAAGAACAAAGAGGCCTTGATAAATAGTGACTCCGCACTTAATCTGATCCCTACAGTGGTATCAGAGCCACGGGGGGATTAGGTCGGCACGCCAAGTCGCAAAAGGAGGTGGGCAAGTTGAATCCTCCTTCAAGAGGGGGTTCGCTCTGGTAATTTGGCTGCATCTTCTGGTTTTAATTTTCTTTGTTTAGTGCCAAATATAGGCTTGGGCTCTTGTTTTCTGGTAGAAAGTCTCTGGCAAAGACTTAGGACTCTCTGTGCTTTCTTTTCTTTGTTGCTTCCGCTGGTTCTTGTTCTCTGTGATCTTGTGATCTCATTTTACTTCACCACCAAGCATCTTGCACTGCCCAAATGACCCCCTGCGCCCTCCAGTAGTGAGTGATTGCGAACTGGGATAGCCTTGGCCAGTCTTGCTCGTGATAGTCAAGGATTTGAGGTCCTCTCTGTTGTGTGAAAGTTGTGTGTCTGTTCCTTGTGTTGCTTGTGTATGTCTCTATGCTTCCAGGTGTGTAAGGCTCTGTGTTTCTGTCTTACTTCTTGTGTTCTTGCAAAATTTCTTGCTAAAATGTCTCAGCCTGTTGGTTTGGTTCCCTATAATGGTAAAAATGATTTTGCTATTTGGAAACAAAAAATGAAATGTGTTTTAATTCAACAAAAGGTTTTCAAAGTTGTTGATGGTACTTTACCTGAGGATACCACTCAGGATAAGATTGATGAAATGAATGATATGGCTAGGCATACTATTGTGTTAAATTTGTCTGATTTTGTGATTAGGAAAGTTGATCATGAGGAATCTGTTGCTGAAATGTGGAAATTGTTTGATACTCTGTATACTGAAATTTCTATGTCTTCAAGGATGTATGTGCTTGAAAAATTGTTCAAGTTTAAGCTTTACCTTGCTAAGGATATTGATGACAATGTGGATAGGTTTCAGAAACTTGTACAGGACATTAAGAGATCAGGTGATAAAACCATAGATAAATACACTAGTATAGCCCTTATGAATGCCATACCTGACTCCTATAGTGATGTAAAGGCTGTCATTAAGTATGGTAGAGATTCTGCTCCTCTAGACCTTATTATTAGCTCCCTAAAGTCTAAAGAACTTGAGCTTAGGGAGAGAGCTGCTGATAAGAATGCTTATAACAAAGTTTTAAATGTTGGAGGAAGATCTAAATCTAGAGGGGGCAATGATCCCAGTAGTGGTTTTGGTAATACCTCAAACTCTAGGAAAAAGTTTAGGTCCAGGTCTATAAGTAAGGATCCTAAACCCTATAGGAAGTGTTTCAACTGTGGTGAAGTTGGGCACTATAAGAAAGACTTCACTAAACCCAAGAAGAATAAGGTTCCCAACAACAATGCCCGGGTTGAAACCCTTGTGAATGTTGCTACTTATGATAATGTGAATGATTCTTTCTTTATGGTGCATGATCTGCAATTTGTGAATGCTTCTCCTGCCTGTCCCTTTACATCTAATGATTGGCTATGTGATTCTGGATGTACTTATCATGTGAGTCCTTTCAAGGAAGTGTTTTCTGAGCTAAAACCTGTAACTAAAACTTTTGTGTCAATGGCTGATGACAAGAAATGTGAAATTCTTGGAATTGGCACTGTGTGTTTGACGTTTGAAAATGGTTATGTGCTCAACTTGAAGGATGTTAGATATGTTCCAGATCTATGCTATAACCTGATGTCTTGTACTGCTCTTGAAAATGAGGGTATGGGAGAAAAGTGGGGGGAAGGCTGCATGAAAATTTGCAAAGGATCTATGTGTCTGTTCAAAGCTAAGAAGAAATGTGGTTTATATGTCTGTACTGCTGTGCCTCTCTCATGTGAAAAAGCTTATGCTAATGTTGTTAAAACTGATAGAACTATGTTGTGGCATAATAGGCTAGGTCACATGAATGCTAAAGGCCTAAGTATACTAGAAAAGCATGCCATCATGTCTGATAATGATTTTCATAGTGAGTTGCCTTTCTGTGATTCTTGTGTGCTGGGTAAACAGCATAGGGTCTCCTTCTCTTCTAGTCCTGCACCTGCAAATGTGAGTACTTGTATTCTTGAATATTTGCATATGGATGTTTGGGGGCCAGCTTCTGAAGAATGGGGTTGCTGAAAGAATGAACAAAACTTTACTTGAAAAAGTGAGATGCATGCTTCTAAGTCTGGATTGTCAAAAAAGTTTTGGGGTGAGGCTTTATTAACTGCTACTTATTTGGTAAATAGGTCTCCTTCTGTGCCTTTGATTGGTCAGTGTCCTGAATATGTGTTTTATGGAAAGCCTCTTACCTTTTCTCACCTGAGGATTTTTGGCTGTACTGCTTTTGTGCATACTAAGTCTGATAAACTTGAGCCTAGATCTAGGAAAGGTGTTTTTCTAGGGTATCCTGAAGGTGTCAAAGGTTATAGAGTCTGGCTAAGGGATGAACCTGGGTTCAAGGTCATAATAAATAGGGATGTAGTCTTCAATGAAGATGAATTTCCCTGCTTAAGATTGACAAGTAGCCCAGATCCTATAGATGTGGACAATGAACCCCTCAATGAAGTGGAGTCCACAGATACACTCACTGGAGTGGAGCATCCCAATGATGCTCCAAGTGAGGTGGAGCAGCCATTCTGGAATACTTATCCAGTCTTTACACCTAATGAGACACCTGATGAAGGAAATCCAAATGTGATGCATGATAATGCTGCCCAAAATGTTGCTGACAATGTGCCTAACTTGCATGATAGCCCTGTTAGAAACTCTCCTCCTGTTTCTGTCTAGAATATGATACATAGCCCTAGTGGCATTCAAAATACTATAGATAATACTAATTTGCAGGGTTATGTGTTATCCAGAGATAGAACGAGATGGGTAAATGTCAATAGACCTTCTAGGTTTGATGGCTTTGTTGGTTTAGTTTCTCTTATAAATTTGGCTTTCAATGTGTATGAAACTGATGGGGATGAGCCCCAAACTTATAAGCAGGCTACTAAGTCTAAATTCTGGAGTCAGTGGCATAAAGCCATGTTGGAGGAGATGCACTCTCTGAAAATTAATCTCACTTGGATTCTTGTACCTTTGCCTCCTGGTGCATCTGTGGTTGATTGCAGGTGGCTTTACAAACTGAAAAATGAGGTGGAGGGCCTTAGGTACAAGGCTAGATTAGTGGCAAAGGGCTTTACTCGACAAGAGGGGGTGGATTACACAGAAATTTTTGCCCCTGTTGTTAAATTCACTACTGTCACGATGATGTTGGCTTTGTGTGCTCATTTTAATTGGGAGTTAAAGCAAATGGATGTTAAAACTGTTTTCTTACATGGTGATCTTGATAAGCCCATTTTTATGAAACAGCCTGAGGGCTTTGTTGATCCCAAGTTTCCCAATCATGTATGCTTGTTGAAAAAGGCCTTATATGGTTTAAAACAGTCCCCCAGGCAGTGGAATATCAAGTTTAACACATGTATGCATAAGTTAGGTTTTGTCAAAAGTACCTTTGATGCATGCTTATATGTTAAGAATCTTGATACAGTGCATGTGTTCTTGCTTTTATATGTTGATGATATGCTTATAATGGATCCTTGTTTGAAAACCATTAAGGGTGTGCAAGCTGCCTTGAGTGAGAATTTTGACATGAAGGATCTGGGTGATGCTCAGAAAATCTTAGCGATTAATATCTATAGAGATAGAAAAACTTCCACCCTTGTGTTGCATCAAGAACCTTATGTGTACAAAATTCTGAAAAAGTTTAACATGTTTGATGCTAAGCCTGCTTCTGTGCCTTTAGCTGCTCATTTTATGTTGAGTAAAGATATGTGCCCTAAGTCTCAGTCTGAAGTTGATGCTATGAAGAGAATTCCCTATGCTAATGCTATTGGATCTGTTATGTACTTGATGGTTCTAGGTCTGATATTGCTTATGTTGTGTCTTGTCTTAGTAGATATATGTCAAATCCTGGTCCTGTTCATTGGGAAGCTCTGAAATGGCTTTTAAGATACTTGAAATTAACTGCCAAGTATGGGTTGTGCTATTCTAAGTGTGATGAAGGTGTTTAACTAGCTGGTTTTGTGGATTCCAATTATGCTAATGACAGGGATAAGAGGAAGTCAACTACTTCCTATGTGTTTACAGTTTGTAAGTCATGCATAAGTTGGAAGTCCCAGTTGCAGCACATTGTGGCTTTGTCTACTACTGAGTCAGAGTACATTGCCATCACTGAGGCAATGAAAGAGGTTGTTTGGATAAAGGGAGTACTCTCTGAACTTAAGTTTGTGAAGTCTTCTCCTGTTGTGTTCTCTAATTCTCAATCTGCTATTCAGTTGTGTAAAAACCATGTTTTCCATGATAGGACAAAACATATAGATGTAAGGTTTCATTACATCAGGGATATTGTAGAAAAGGTAAAGTGTTTCTTCAGAAGGTGCATACAGATAAAAACCCAGTTGACATGGGAACTAAGCCCTTACCATTAGAAAAACTTCTTTTCTGCATTAAATATTTGCACTTTGATCTAGGATAGGTTGCATGTCCCAGGGGAAAAGACCTCAGCAACATTATCAGCTGTGGTAAGGGTGATAGATGGCTGGAGGCATAAAGTCCTTTTAGACTAATAGGTGTCAGCCTCTCTGGTGTCTAAAGACAACGTTCCCAAAATGCTTGTGGACTTAGTCCTTTGGTGCTGAGGGATCTGCCTTGTAGGCTGTGATGATTTTGACCTTAGCTCATAACCAGATTGGTTTCCTAGAATAAAGTCCAAGGTGGAGTATGTTGGATATTGGTGGACTTTCCATTTGGGCTGGTTATTTTTAATTTGGCCCATGTGTTATTATTTGGGCTGAGCCCAGATGACTTACCTCATGCTCCAGATGCTGCCACGTGGACTCCCACCCGGATCATGGCCCTGAGTCGTTGGATTGTGAGGTGTGTTTGTTATGTGAGTAGAGAGACTGTTGAGTCTCTCATTCAATCGAACTCTCTCTCTCTCTCTCTTGTCTCTGCAGACCTAAATCTCTCTCTCTCTGTTCTCCCTCTCTTCTCCGATGGATCTTCCACCATTCTTGTGTGATCTCTCACGGTTTCTTTAGTGATTGAACGAGTGTGAGTGGTGGTGAAGGCAACTGCTTTGGTTGCTGAGTGTTGTGAGGAATTAGGGTTTGGTGTGTGAGGTTTTCTGTGTGAGTTTGGGTTCGGTGCTTCCAGATCCTGTGTGGTTGAGCTGTGTGTGGTTGACATCAGCAGTGAGAGGTTGATCTCTAGTCAGATTCAACGGTGCTCCCTTGGATTGGTTTCTGGTTGAATAGATCTGGTTATTGGTTGGTTTCTAAGCCATCTTTTGATCTATTCCGTTTCTCTCTTGTTTCTTGAGTTTACCGGATTGTGTATATCTCTTTTGATCCGTGAGGATCTTGTTTGTTATCAGTAATCCGTTTATTCAGTGTGCAGGCTTCTTAGGAGAACTTTGTTGATACTTCAAGAACCCTAGCTTAGCATATTGACTACAGTTGTAATTGTTGATAGTCTTCGGTTGTAATCTTGATAACTCAACAAAATCGGTCGCATGGTTAGAGTTTGACTGAGCTCTCCTAATGAAGAACAAAGAGGTCTTGGTAAATAGTGAATCCGCACCTAATCTGATCCCTACACTAATCAACATACGATTTGATTTGCAGGATATCTTAACAAATAATTATATACAAATCTGGTGATTAATAGTACACACTAAAATGTGGAAAAGAGAAAAGGAAGAACGAAGAAGAAACAATAGGTAACACAATTAATTTATAAAGCTTTAAGAACTACTGTATATTGTTTTACGATTAACATACTAATCCACAAATGATTTCATTGGCCGGATATCTGAATCTTAATGGAGAAATATATAGACGAAAAAAATGTACTATTGTTATTTATTATTCAACAGACTTTAAGCTGAACATTAGATGTATTTAAAATCATAAGAAATTAACATTAGCTTTGAAAAAATTGGATATTGAAAACTGAAAAACTCAAAGAATATGAATTCAAGATCTAGGTTCTTCAATCATATGATTTTAATACACTGCAGGACTATTACAGATAACATTAAATGATTATTTTTTTGTTAATGCATCTTCTAATGATCCGATTAGCACTGCCATCTATGTATTAATCACCAGATTTAGAAATATGAATAATTCAAGTGACTACAAATAATGCTCTATTGCATTCAAATATCAGATAAGATTAAAAGAAGGTATCACTACAAAAAAGGCGCTGGTTGCTACCAAATATGTGCTAGCACCAGGTTGTGCTCGCAAAATTCGAAATATTTTCTAGCACATTTGCGAGCATATATGGAAAAAACAACCAATTTTCGAAATATTGAGTGGTATTTCTAGCACTGGTACGTGCTGGAAAATTTGTGAGCACCTAATGCTAGCAAATTTAACAACTAGTCAAATTTCCTTCAGTTTGCTAGCACTAGTATGTGCTAGCAAATGTTTTTTCATGTAAAAAAGAAATATAATCATTTTCCGTCGACTATTTTGCGAGTGGGAGTAAAAGCGCTAGCAACTTTGCGAGTGGGAGTAAATGTGCTAGCAAATTTTCGAGTACACGTACAAGTGCTAGCAAAATTGTGAGCACCAAATGCTAGCAAATTAACCAACTAGTCAAATTTCCTTCAGTTTGCGAGCACTCGTATGTGCTAGCAAAACTTATTACATTTAAAAAGGAATTGTATCGTGAGTGGAATTAAAAGTGCTAGCAAATGTGCTAGCACTTTTGCGAGCACACGTACAGGTGCTAGCAAATTCTTTAGTCTTATCCAGATCCGCTTTCTACGTTCTCATTCTTCTCCATTTCCAAATTTTAGCTCTTCTATTTCCTTGCATGCGATTTGGAGGTATTTTTGTTGCCCATGGTCAGCCCAACTTCACATTTTCCAATTATTTGAAGGTATAAGTTTATTTATTAGCTATTCTTCCAAATTCTTATTTTCCCACATTTCAAAAATT